>NC_132897.1:21910930-22140930 GCF_030463535.1 Salminus brasiliensis | reverse complement strand
TAGATAGATAGATAGATAGATAGATAGATGGATAGATAGATAGACAGACGGACAGATAGATAGACAGGTGGATAGACAGATAGATAGACAGATGGATAGATAGACAGATAGATAGATAGATAGCCAGAGAGCTGTAAATAGATAGATAGATAGCCAGAGAGCTGTAGATAGATAGATAGATAGATAGATAGATAGCCAGAGAGCTGTAGATAGATAGATAGATAGATAGATAGATAGATAGCCAGAGAGCTGTAGATAGATAGATAGATAGATAGATAGATAGATAGACGGACAGATAGATAGACAGATAGATAGACGGACAGATAGACAGATAGATGGACAGATAGACAGATAGACAGATAGATAGATAGATAGATAGATAGATAGATAGATAGATGGATGGATGGATAGATAGATAAAAACCACTTCTTTCATCTCATCTCTGTGAATGCTAGGTAGTGGTGTGTCATTGTGGTATCCACTGCTACTGCTGTACTGCCTACAGGCAGCAGTTCCAAAAAGGTTTAAGGTTAAACTTATTCACTGGACCTGAAGTCCTAAAATGTCAATAAAATCTAGAAAAAATTGGGGATTCATTTGTCTGACGGGTAGCGCACACTAATAAACATTATCATATATTTTGTTTATAGATAGACAACGATGTGGTCTTCTGCAATTGTAGCCCATCTGCTTCATTTTGACCTCATTGACCTCTCTCATTAACAAGGTGTTTGCATCAGCTGAACTGTGGCTCACTAGCTGTTTTTACTTTATTGCCAAAGTCTAGAAAGTCCAATCCAGACACCAGCCCCACCTATTTTAGACAGATGAACCTTGTCTGTTACTCACTGGAAAGACTGAAGATTCTCCACAAGGAACAATAATGGCTTCTTTAAGTGATGCCACAGAGGAGCCACTTTTGGTTCTCTAACCATGTAAAAGAGAAAATCTCTTTGGAAAAGAGATTTGCAGATGAGAACTTCTCACATTGTAGAGGTTTCTACCAATATTAAGGTTCTTCCTGGAATGCTAACATTTCCTGAAGGTTTAATTAAAACGTGAAAAACTTTCTTTAAACTCACATTCATCTCATTTACAACAACGGTTCTGTAAAGAGTGTAGAATAGCTTTTGTGTGCATCACTGAAGATAGGAAACTGTCTTGAGCACCACTCTGCCACTGTACCAAATCCAGATCCATCCAGACATGCTGTGTAAAGAACTTATAATGTATAGATTAATTTATTTGCTTTTTTATTTTCAATTATCACTTTTTATTATAATTCTATGCTGATTTTCTAGATTCGAAGAGCAGACTGTCATTCAGAGCGCAGCATGACTGTGCTAAATGACTGCTATAAAAAAAATGATGAAGCATCATATAATGATAATAATCACTTCTATGGAGAGAAAGTCAATTCAGCTGTTGTCCACGCCTTATTCCACTCATCCCACCTTTCTCTGAATGGTAGGGGGTTACTGTAAGACACAGGGGAGTTCCTGTTCATTTTACACATATATACTAAAAATCAAAGTCTTCCCTTTATAGTACTGCAATAAAAGTGCCAAAAGGTTATTTGAAGTTTTAAAAATGGCTTTTTAGATATGAATTCCTTAATTAAGGGGAACTTTTATGTCCCCAGGTTATAATTTCATGTTAGAAATGCTTCATTACAACCATCTAAAATTTTCATACATCAATACTTCCCTACTTTTCCTTGACTTCGAAACGTATCTGCTCCAATAAATGAATAAATAAATGAATAAATTAATTAAAAAATCATAATGTGTCATAAAATAACCTAAAAGACACAGAATATATTTTTCACTTTCATATCTAACCAACTTTTGTATGTTTTTGACCAATATATTATTGCACCCAACATTACCATCATTTTGACCTGTTTAGAAACTAAGGCAAAATGCATTCATTCCTTAAACTGTGTTTTTGTTATTATTATTATTATTATTGTTATTATTATTATTCTTTTTTACCAGTACTGTGCTTAGGACTGGAAGATGTGTTTTTCCATGTAGCTTTCCATGTAGCCTCATGGGTGATACTGTGACACTATCATCAAAAGACACATGACGGTGAGTAAGCAAAGTCAAACGTTGCAATGATGAATCACCTTTTCAATTTTTTACAATCACCTTTTTTTTTTTTTTTACAACTGCCATTGTCCGGATATTTTTGGTGTTAGTCAAACCCAACTTTTTAGAGACTGTCCTTAAGAATACAAGAGTATAATTTAACATTGATATCAAATGGCATTTATAATAGAGTGGCAGAGTCTGCTGTATACGATGTACACTGTACACACACACACCCAGCCGTCCATGTCATATAAAACAAAACGGCACGCACCTGACCAGACAACTTTCTTCCATCAAGGTCCAGTTCTGCTTCTTGCTTGTCCATTTTAAGTACTTTTGATGGTGGACAGGGGTTAGCATGGGCACACAGCTCCCATGTGCAACATGGTTGTGTTAAGACCAGATGGAATAATGTTTGTTGCTTCCCCCAATGCCTGTTGCCAGTTCATGGTTTGTCCGTCCTCTGCCCAGCAGGTTGGCAGGTACTCTCCTCTTAAAGTTCTAGCCATTGCCTTTTTTCTTATGAATAGGAGTATTCATGCAATTATTGCCTAAACGCAAAAACATTCGCTAAAAACATTCCCATACCCCTTTTGCACCCATTCAGTACAGTGAGGTAAAACCCTCTGAGTCTATGAATTCTTTGGACTGGATCAGACTGCACATAAATAAACTGCAATGCTGAATATCCAGCCTCCTGACTCCTGTATTTCTAACAGGATGTTCTGACAAAGAAAAAAAAAACAAATTCTGGGGGAGGCTAGGGATACAGCAAATCCTACCAACCAACCAGATAACACCACCACCTACCATTGCGTTACAACAACACCATGTGGGAGACCAGGGTTCGATTCCCAGCCTGGGTGACTGTGCTGCGCTACACCAATAAGAGTCCCTGGGCAAGACTCCTAACACTACATTGGCCCACCTCTGTAATACGAGTAACCTTGTAAGTCGCTCTGGATAAGAGCGTCTGCTAAATGCCATAAACGTAAATGTAAATGTAACCAGAGCACCTTATCCAACTGAAAAGCCTTGAAAAAAAACTGCATTATTAGACATGCTTGTGAGTTTTCTATCTGAGGTGTTGAAGACTGTTATGCAGTTATGGAGAACTGCATGGTGCCTGCTTCCTCAGGCTTTAATTGGAATTGACCATGACAATAAATTATGAGGTAAACATGGTTCTTTCCAGTGACTAATCACCATTGTATATGGTATATGTATGTATATGGCTGTGAGGTTGAGACCCTCCATAAGACCTGTGGGAAGGACATTTACACTGCTTAATGGACTACCAAATACTTTTGGGAATACTTGAATATGCTTTCTGTGGCTTCCCCAGGTTCTGCAAACGGCACAAAAAAGTAAGGCCTAACAATAGACATCTGAGCTTGTTTTAAAGATTATTCCCATGTAAAAATGGACCGGAAACATGATTTGGTAAGAAAATACCAAAATATGTGTTTACATTTTTATCAGCTCTGTTCATTTTGAATTAAGAAGAATGTATGGAGTTGTATTAAAGTCCTTTATCATTTATTAAAACACTGTTTTTGATTACCAGGGTGTTTGAGTGTTTGGTATTATCAGCTTTAATTGTTGAGTGCTGGTGGTGAAGTTATTAATTTAGTTATGCTTTATTATCTGTGGAAAATATGAAAAGGAAACAAAGGTTCTTGTAGAATCAACCTACAACAGTACCTTCACAACAGTTCTTGGACAGCCATGGAAGATTTCTCAGCTGTGACAGCTTTTATGATCCTAATGACACGGACACCTGTTCCCATGTTCTGAAACGTGTACTCAATTGAAACAGAGCATGTCAACGCTGTCTGAATTCTGTTCGTTGTCTCCCTCACTTCTATCCTATGCACTGTGTTCTAGGTAGAAACCTTACGCAGTGATGAGTGTAAACGAGGAGTAAACGAGTGCACCATTAGCAGCTGTGCAATAAAGCGAACAGCTTGTCATTTGAGCCGAGAGTGAGTGGAAATATTGCTGTGGGGACGACCAGAGTACAGCAGTGGTCTCCAGCCCTCCCAGAGGTCCTTGAATGGGGTCCATTAGGATCTTGGTTGGAAGTACATTTACATTCATGGCATTTAGCAGATGTTCTCGTCCACAGACACTTACAAAAGGGCTTAGTCATTCCCTCTGAATATCCAGAGCTAGTGTCCATAGACCCCACATACAAGGTATGGTAATGGTAGTAATACACAAATTCTAGATCCTCAATGTGGAGATTCCTAAACTATACATAACTGAAACAGGCAGCTGTTCGGAAGAAGGGATAAGGGTTTAATAACGGACAAAATAACAACTTGAGGCCTGAAGGCCCTCAACCAAACCAGCTATTTGAGTGGAAATGGGCGTCACTGGATTGTAAAAGCGTAAAAACAAATGATAAATATGTAACATGATAAATAAGTACACATTAGTCTCCTATTGCAAGACAGTCCTTCTAATAAGGGAGCTACTGACTAGCTGAGTGCTGCGCTGCGCTGCGCTGCGGACACGCCCCTCCTGGGGGAGCAGTGGCGCTGTGTACACACTCCGGACTCTCCCACCCCTCCATATCCTCCAGCCCAACACCAACTTCACGAGGAAGTGGTTTACTCGTTACTCCAATCCGGACCTGAGCAGGTCTATAATGTGTTCAACAGCTCTTCTGTAGCTTCAACCTGAGGAGGAAGAAGAACAATGTCCGGAACGATCAAGGAGCTGACTTTACACTACGACCCGGTGAACGAGCAGAACACCTTCACCAACGGAGACGCTGTTGAGGGGCGAGTCTTTCTGGAAGTGAGCAAAGAGGCGAACATCAGCTGCTTCTACATCAAGTGTAAAGGAGACGCGGACGTGTGGTGGACGGAGAGCAACGGAGACGACAACGACTCGTACAGCTCCCACGAGAGATACTTCAAACTGAAGCAGGTCTTTATCCAGGACCCCTCCAAACCGGGTGAGGAGCACCTTACACCAGAGCAGCAGGTGTTTCCTGACCACGTGACCCTACTATATTATAGTGTAATATTTGAGATATTTATAGTGTTTATATCGTTTATTTTTGCCTGAAAATCACCTGGATTGGAAGTTCTGGCTCCCCCACTGTTAGAAGTGTAGGTAACTCTGGTAGATTCACAAAATACACCAAATTACAGCCCTGCAAATGTATACAGTATAGTGTTTTTCAAACTGTGGGTCATGACATACTGATCAATTTCTTTGTAGGGACATGTGTGTGAAAAGAAAGCCACATCAGTACACACTTGAATGTTTACAACCAGAACAGAGCTCAAATGAAGCACATTTAGATCCTTTTTATTTTTTTTTATTTTTTTTTTTTTTACACAGTCTGATATATATATACCAAGTATATATATCAATGTTCAACTATTTGGTGGGTCTCAGGACAATTATTTAAATATTTAAAAGTAATACAATCCTATCTTGGCAATTGAAGTCATCTTAAGTGTATTTATATCTACAACATCTGCAATATCTAATATTGTGACTACAAAATTACAACATCAACAAACATGTCCTCATCAGTAGATTTTGGGGGTCAGGGAAGCCAGTGGTACAGAATGTTTTACATGAAAACATGGTAAACTCTGGTTACACTGGTATTACCCTGTTGTTACATTATTGATGTTCTGCTAACACAAACAAATCTCAATTTAAGCAGCAAAAAGTTCAGTGTGAAACGTTTCCTGTGTAAGCAATTACATAATAAAAGCATTGCAGCAAGAATGTACTCAGAGCAAACTTCTATAGGCTACTAAAATACATTCGGTTTCTGCTTGACTTAATGATGTCGTGTTCACCTTATTGACTTGTGTCTGATAACGAGGTAATGAGGTATCTTTGAATTTTTAGTCTATTTAAACTAGCTGTGTTATTCTTGTGTAAATAGTGAAGTCGTCTGCTGAATGCCTTAAATGTAAACGTTAATGTAAATGTAATGTAAATGTTCTGGTCATGTTCTGCAGCGCAAAATGAACCAAACGTCATTCTAGTAACTGGAGAGACCTGTAAGTATGACCTGCTTACTTTACACCATCCAGTTTAAGCTACAAGTCAGCTATAAGTTATAAGCCATAGCACATTTTTGGGTATTTCAAATATTAATTAAAAAAAAAAAACTTTCTGAATGGGTTTGGATTTTTACATTAAACATTTGTTTAATGTGTTAAACTTTTTCTTTTGCTTTTGATTCCAGACGGTAATGTGGTAAAGCCAGGAAGACATGTATTTCCATTTAGCTTTCAGCTGCCGGATGGGTGAGTACTGATTCTCGATTAATTTTATTTTGTAATTCATTGTAAAATAATCTCAGCAGTGTCTTGTCTTTTAGGGAAGTCTATTGATTTAGCACCCTGATGTGCTCTTCATTAAACTGCCATCATAAACACACAACCATTACAGTGAAGTAGTGACATGATGCCAATATACAGAACTCTGGGCCTACACTTGCATTAACGTGTTCCTCATCTGGATCCTATCTGGATAGTCTATCTACATTCCTTTAACTAAATACTTTGCCAGTGTGATTTTAATTTTTCCATATAAAACAAACACAGATATTCACATTTTACTTCAGGTGACCTACAGTAAACATGGTTTCTTACAACCAGTGAAAAGATGCCATGTTTTGTCCTGTCTGTATTTGCCTTTTAAACGGCTATGGCACCACACACCAAAGCAAGCTCATGATGCTGCAGTTTAACAGACCCCACCAGACTAAAATCTCACCAAAGTAGTTGGTTCTAGAGGTTTTATTTATATTACTAAGAGGTTACTGTGAAGGTAAACAGACAGTCATATGGAAACGATTTTCTGTGTAAAAATAATTGAACAAATCCTCTTAAAGAAACTCTTAAATATAAGATTTACTATTAGTTTTAAACAATGTATTTATTTTAAATATTAAAAAACTAAAGAATAATTAAACATATGTTTCATAACCATAAATGTCACATTTTGTGTTTGAGTTTTGTTTTTCATATTGAAACAGGTCAGTTTCAAGGGAATAAAAAAAAGGTTTACTCTGGTCTATTATTGTAATTAATAAAATATTACAATTTTAAGATAACTTTAGTTTTATCTGGGATTATTACATACAATCACACAGTTCACTAAAAATAAATATACTGAAATAGTAAGAAAAACAATATTTAATATCTTCTTAATTGCAGTAATTTCCCGCCATCATTTAAAGGACATCATGGCTCAGTTAAGTACGTTTTGCAAGTTACACTGGAGCGTTCTTGGAAGATGGATTGCACTGCAAAAGCAGAAATCAACTTTGTGCCAAAGATTGGGGCTAGTGGTCCTCTAATGGTAAGTCACTCTTGACGGGATGAGTTGGTTGCTTAAAATACATGTTTCCCAACATTTGTAGCGGAGCTAAAAGAGCTTTGACCACACTGCTTTCGCTTTTGCACTGCTGATACTGCAATTCAGTTCCATTTAATTTTTTTGAACTTTATTGGCATTATACCAATACAGGGTTGTACTGTATTGTACTATACTGTGTAGCCTAACACTGTTAGGCTAAATATCTGGTGCAGTAAGAGGTAAAGGATGTGGAACAGTAGAGCAAGGACAATAGACAAGGTCCATTGACAGTAAGTACTATAGACGAAAGCAGTGGTGTGCATATGTAGTCCAGTGATTACAATTGGGTGTAAATGCATGTAAACGGAAGAGTACACTACGTTCAGGTGTAGTATATTGAGGTAGACCAGGTCTAGTGTTGTAAACAGCATCAGGTCATGTAAACCAAGCGTACAGTGCAGTAATGAGTATAGTAGCTAATGTTCAGGTAGAAAATACAGCACACAGCTTAGGCACAGCAGAGGGAGTTCCAGTTAAAGGGCAAAGTGCATTCAGTCCCTGAGCTAGTGAAGCTCAGTGTGGGTATGATGAGTAAACTGGGAGGATCAGTGTGGTAAGTAGCAGTTAACAATAACTGGCTAAGCACACCAGACATGTACACAGATTGCAGCTTAATGACTGGTTTATGCTACTGACATCAAACCTCACACAAAGATGTATGATCACTGCATTTAGAGTTATATATATATATATATATATATATATATATATATAGCATGCTGCATGGAATAAAATAACCTTGCATTAGCCTGATCAGCACTGCTCATTTTGGACTTTTTGACATAATATGAATCTGGTGTCAAAATGTCATGATAAATGGAACAATAGAAATGCTTAAAACAACCTAAAATAAATTATTTTTACATTGACTTCCATTGAAAGTTAGGATTTTGTCCTTTTTCTGTAAAGTTACTGTTTTGGAGATAAGAAGTTTTTGCATGACAGTGATGCACATAATGTGTCATTGTTCCCACCACAGCACTAGTCATTGTTTTAGGCCTGCTTGTTAAATGGACAATCATGTTTCAGGAATAGCATTATCCCAGGAATCTTATCCAGAGCACTTCTGCATGCTCGCCTCTTTAACATAGCTAGAGAGTTCAGTAGTAAACATTGTTATTCAGAAGGAGTGGGAGAGTGAATGTCTAGTTTCCCAAGAATGTATACACTGCAATGAATAAAATGTTAATCTACCATTTCTTCATGCTTTGCTACAGCTTGGTCAGGTTGATTATGCTTGTAAACCAGCTAAACCATTGAACTGCAAACTGAGCTAGTTGGGTTAAACCTATGTTTTCAGTAGTATAAGCTAGTGTAGTTAACTGTACGCTATTTAGTGTAGGGCAGGGGTGGTTTCTTTAACCTCAATGTGTTTTTTCTGTGATATTGAAAGGACGTGGTTCAAGACCTTTTATCAATAATTCCACTGATCAGTGGAGGATGGGTTCCTCCCAAGGTTTCTACCTCCAGCTCTAAAGGAGTTTTTCAGTGCCACTGTTTGGCTTGCTCATTGAGGGTTTTAGATTTTCATGTTTTGTTGTTGTTGTTGTTGTTGATGATGATGATGATCTCTGGTCCTCTTACTGATTCTGTAAAGTTGTAATAATCGCTATACAAATACATTTATTTTGATTTGACTTGGTGGAGGAAGGAAATGGATCAAGTTTCAACAGCAAAACCTCACTGCATAGAAATCACTGCTAATTAGCAAGATGCTGGTAGCTTGCTAATTAGCTCACAGAGGCTAGCCTAGTAAACTGTATATCTGATTATGTTTAGTTATAATGATGCTTACCCTCCCCCTAACAGAATCCCCAGAGTGGTGCTACAGACAAAAATATGAAACTTTTCACCTCTGGAAGTGTCTCCTTGAGAGCTACAGTTGACCGAATGGCTTATGCTCTAGGTCAGTTTACATGATTACTTCAGTGTCATTTACTTGGCCTGTACTGACATGAAAAGCCACAATTCAACCTTTTTTTATCTGCTCAATGCAGTTTTTAAACCATGTACATTTCAATTCTTTCATTTTTGAAGGTGATGTCATCAGGGTTTCCACCAACATCGATAACTCTTCATCTCGCAAGCTCAAGCTGAAGTACAGTCTCGAGCAAAAACAGATCTTCCTTGCACAAGGCAACTCAACGCGTTCATCAAGAACTATTTTCAAAGTGGTTGGGGATCCTGTCCCAATTGGAACAAAGCAAATAGTCAACACAGACCTGCAGATCCCAGCTAACCTGGAACTAACCATTGACTGTGGCATCATCAAAGTGGAGTATGTTCTAAAGGCATGTGTCATTTTCTTTCCTTCAGTGTTCGTATGAGTATTGTGGATTGGGCTTAATCTGAATCAAGTCAATTTTGACTTTTCATCTCAAATCATTTCTTTTCATGGTATATTGTATTGTGTCACATTTAACATAAACCTGTAGTATACAGATCAGGCATTAAATACAATAAAAACAGGCAACAGATTCTACGAACAACACTATAAAAAGAACTAGGTGACTATGCTGCGCTACACCAATAAGAGTCCTTGGGCAAGACTTCTAACACTAGACTGGCCTAGCTCTATAATACGAGTTACCTTGTAGGTCACTCTGGATAAGAGCGTCAGCTAAATGCCATAAATGTAAATGTAACTATACACTGTAAAGTAGACAGGGTGGATGACAGGGGCTGACAGGCATTTTACTAGTGCACACTGATTGTAAGTAACAATTGTGGAAAAGTGAAAAATGCCTAGAACCAAGAAAGTAATAACTTTATATACCAGCACAATTTTTTTGGATGTTAGGTATTGATACAAAAGCATGAAGTTGCTAAATTTACTGTAGTTCCTGTATCACACATGATTATTAATTAATATCAATCATTCAGACCAGCCACCTAACTTCAATAGCCTCCTCCATCTGGGCGCAGATTTAGACTGCTAATGATCTCAGAAAACTGATAGTGTGTATTGTACCTGCTGTTGTATACGAGTCCCATTGATTTTTGTTGTTCATGACAACTGGCTCTAATACAATTTTAAATCTGACTTTAGATAGCAGCAAGTTCACGATAGCCACCGAGAAAATGCTTTTTCAGGAGAGAGCAATGTGTTGAATGTGCGGATTCAACGCAATACTGTGTTAATTAACAGTGGGATGACTTGCATATAGGCTGAGAGTGTGATCACATTCAGAAGGCCATTGTGATCGGAAAGCCCTTGTTACTGTACTCATAAATCAGAGTGATGATACAGAACATCTGCTGTGAGAAGCTCACTATTGTTTTATTTTTATTGTCCAAAAAGTGTTAGATCACGTCTGTTACATGATTAAAAAAACAAAACAAAAAAAAAACCTACACACCACATCCGAAAGCAGGTCAATAACAGGAAGCACCAGATATAACAGTCAGGCCCAAGTGGCTACGAAATGCAATACTGAAGTGCCACTACTTATAAAGTGCATGATTTCATAACTGACTACAGTACACTTCTGGTTTTTCGTAGGTCTATCTGGATGTCCCATATGCTAGGGATCCAGAGATCAAATTCCCAGTCTTCATTCTTTCTGCAGGCCAAAGTATTGCTCCTTGGCCAAGCCAGTCGAACTTTCAACCCTACGGGCCCAATCCTCCACCCCAGCCTGCATTTGGGCCCAGCCCACCTGGTGCTGCCTTTGGACCACCCGCTGGACTTTACCCCAGTCTAAACCCTTCACCTTCATATCCACAGCCAATCGATCCAGAAGACCCTCCTCCTTCTTATACAGACATCTATGGAAGCGGAAGTCCTCCTCCATACCCTGCTATGGATTATCCAGATCTCTCTACGCCACATCATCATCCAGCAGGGGCAGGAAATGCAGCAGGAGACCGGTCAAATTCAGCAAATCCCACCAACCAGATAGAGTCTCATCCATCCGACATGCCTGAAAACATTTATTATCGGACACGCTTCTGAGCTGAGCCTCTGATGAGCCAGAGATTATACAGTCATAAAATGTTATGGTACGGAAAACTGCATGGTGCCTGTTCCTCAGGCTTTAGTGGAAATTGGTCATGAGAGTAGGTTCTGAAACGCTGAATTTTGTTGAATTTTGTTTTTGACCATTCCTAACACCCATGCGAACGTCTTTTGTACGCAGATAGTCCAAAACATTTACACAGCTGATTGCACTATGAAACACTTTTGTAATATTTGAAATTTCCTTTATGTTTAAGCAGCTGTTATGCTTTGGCTCTGAGAAAAATATATTATTATGAGTATAGTCTATAAGATGGGACACCCCTGAAACATGTCTGCTTGTTTTAAGCTTTTTGCTCAATGAAATAATAAAAATTCATCAGAAATATGCATTTAGTGTGCAGGGGAAAAAAAAGGATTTGAATTAGGTCCAATGTTTTTCCTCTGCGTTTCAGCCTCCCACCCACTCAACAGCTTTTAGGTAACTGACAATAGCTGTCCAAGGTGTTTTAAGGTACCTTAAAACACAGATCTTTCTCTCTAATGACCAGGTTTGTGTGTTTGGTATTATCAGGCTTTACCAACCATACAGTGGTGCCAACCACACAGCAACTACTTGCAGAATTAACCTACACCTCCTCCACAACTGTTCTTGGACTGTCATCTTTGTGATGTTTATGAGCAGTGTAACTTCGCCGATGAACGGATTATGAGAATAATCATTAGTTGCAGCCCTACTGTTATTGTAAACACCGCAGTGAAATAATGATATTACAGGCTTGCAGTGTTTGAAAGTCTTGCTGGAACACCGCCAAGAGTCATGACCAGCGCCCTGACAAGACCACAACAAGGCTGGTTTTGAAGGCTCTGGTCTGAAAATGAAAAAAGGACTGTGATGATGTACAGTTTTCCTTTACACAACACAATAGAAAGACTGTGATTACTTACCTGAGACTGATTATCCTTGCTTTGGGCAACAAACAGAACTGATCTGATCTATTGGCATCTGTGATTGTCTTACCTGGATGAGTCCAGCCTTTGTAGAGGAGGAGGGAGAAACAGAACCTGCAAGAGGAGTAAAATTGGCTGAAAAGTGTTTTACTAAGAAAGAACGTAAATATTTACTGTAACATAAATATGCACTTGTTTTTTTTTTTTATAGCTCAGGCCAGTAATGGTATTTTTTAGGAGAAGGGCACCCCAAATATAAGCAGCATTACTGAAGGGTATGGGAGGTCCCTTCTTGCAGCTTGGTGGAAGAATGGAAAAGGAAGGTGACTGAGTGAAAGACCTGCATGACTTTGTAGTCAATGGTTAGTCTACTAACCACTGACTACGTTTGTTTTGGTTCATAGTGTGTGCACACATGTAAATATGTAGTATGTATGAGTGTTCCTGCCGTGTAAATAAAGGTTACGGGGGAGAAGAACGTTTGCAGCCTCTCTATGAATTCCAGTTACTTCCAGTGTTCCTGCCACAGCATCCTGCTGGGTCTAGGAACACACTTTATTACAAGGATCTTTTGGTTTGAAACCCCTAACATATTGTCAACGTCACGCAAAACCTTTATATCAGCATTTTCCCTGTTTGACGATGTAAATCTGATCTTTTATTTTTTTTACGTTTCTACACTGCGTTCCACTGAAAACATAAGGGTTTTCCTTCTCTTGTAAAGTTGTCATTTTGAAGACTGAAGGATTTGTATTTTGCCTTGTATGTTAACAAGCCTTTCTCAGTAAAGAGCCATGCCTGTGAATCGGGTAGTATGTCACAGTCTGTGACATACATTATATGTCCAAATGTTTGTGGACACCACTGTATCCAATACATGCATTCAGCTACTTTAAGATGCACCTATTGCGGACACAGATGTGCAAATGCACACACACAGTTTGTATGGCCCCTGTAGAGAATATTGCCAATACAATAGGATTCTCTAAAGCAGATAATTGGAACCTACTGGCACCATGTCTAATGTCAGGTGTGGGCTAGAGGGTATGATGAAAAAAAACAAAAAAAAACCAAAAACAACACACTGCCTGGTAGATTTGTCTCCCCCTCCCCTTCAAGTCAGGGCAACAGCCTTAGTTAAATATAGCAGTGTGGTGTGTGATTGAAGACCACACAAGAACCACAGGGGGTATTAAATGTAGCCTGAATACTCAGCCGGGTGAGAGTGCCATCTCATTGCAGGTACTGAGTTTCAGTTCTTTCTCTGTTCCTTACTTGTAATAAACCAAACACTAAGCTTTCCTAAAGAGTGAAAGTGCAAACGCAGTGTTTGAATATAACTCACATTATTTGGTGTTGTAATCTCTGTAATGGTAAGATTGATCCTACTGACGTACACCAACCAGTTTTTTCCTCTCTGCTTAAGTGGGTAAACCTCACATGCAGAAGCAGTTGTAGCCCCTTTCCTGGAGACGTCTGTGTGTGTGGTGGTGGCTCGTGTCAACTGATGATTATTTTCAAGTTCTTGAATCAACTTTTCTTAACAATCCTCACAAGGCTGAGATCACCCCTGTCGCTTGTGCACATGTCCCCCCTCCCTGTCAATGAAAGAGGGTGTCTTCTGAACAACAGTCTTATTCTGGTTGTGTGGGCTGAACAAGACTGATAAATACACAATAATTATAGAGTTTGAAAAGTAATTTATTCAAACTTGAAATGAAATATTCTGATAATTTGAGATATTGGATTAATGCTTTTCATTAGCAATTTGCCATAATAAATGCCATGATAAAACAAAAGAAGCTTGAAATATGTCAATGTATATAGCATGACAGCTTCTTTTTTAATTAAATTATTAACAAAATGTTTATATATTTATTTATTTATTATTTTTTGAGCTGCACTAATCTATGCAAGGACACCACAGAGGAAAGAACACAAACTTCTTGACATGCTTCAGTTCATTACATTTATTTCATTCATTCATTGCAGTAAATACGTGCATGATAAAAAAGACAAGATACATAAAATACACGTTAATATTTGTACAAATATAAACTGTATAAATATAAACGGTGTAAATACACGGTTTAACACGCC
Organism: Salminus brasiliensis; assembly: GCF_030463535.1. Lineage (NCBI taxonomy): Eukaryota > Metazoa > Chordata > Actinopteri > Characiformes > Bryconidae > Salminus > Salminus brasiliensis. The sequence goes on along the minus strand of NC_132897.1, from coordinate 22,126,422 downwards.
ACGTCCTGCAGAACTAGCAGAAGTCTAGGTGAATCACGTGACTACCATGTTTTGAACTGAACTTCCGCTCGGGCGACGCGACTTTAAGGGGGGGGGGGCTTTATTAATCGTGTTAATGTTTACCTGAATTTAGATTACACGATTAATACGTTCATATGAATTTGATAAAAACATGCTGAATGAATATACGTAAATATTTAATAGGTCTGTCTTTAGAGCCAACGCTCCCAGAGCAGACTAGCTGAGTGCTGCGCTGCGCTGCGCTGCGGACACGCCCCTCCTGGGGGAGCAGTGGCGCTGTGTACACACTCCGGACTCTCCCACCCCTCCATATCCTCCAGCCCAACACCAACTTCACGAGGAAGTGGTTTACTCGTTACTCCAATCCGGACCTGAGCAGGTCTATAATGTGTTCAACAGCTCTTCTGTAGCTTCAACCTGAGGAGGAAGAAGAACAATGTCCGGCACGATCAAGGAGCTGACTTTACACTACGACCCGGTGAACGAGCAGAACACCTTCACCAACGGAGACGCTGTTGAGGGGCGAGTCTTTCTGGAAGTGAGCAAAGAGGCGAACATCAGCTGCTTCTACATCAAGTGTAAAGGAGACGCGGACGTGAGGTGGACGGAGAGGCACCACGATCGGAACCACACGTACCACTCCCACGAGAGATACTTCAAACTGAAGCAGGTCTTTATCCAGGACCCCTCCAAACCGGGTAAGGCGCACGCTCGCCTGCTGCTGCTGCTGCTATCAGGCCTTAACTCCAGATCAGCATAAAGACCAACCAGGTCTTTACTTTCAGCACATACTGCAGCCTCTCTCATGCGTAAACAGATAAGGCTGAAATACTTACTTGCGTCCTTTCCTGTTGTCCTACAGCACAAACTGAGCCAAACGTCATTCTAGTAACTGGAGAGACCTGTAAGTATGACCTGCTTACTTTACCCCATCTAGATCCAGCTTATTAAGCTTTTATGGAAAATCGTAGCGGTGAAATTCAGGGAGGGGAGGGGACTGGACTGGAGGGGAGGGGACTGGGGGGAAGGGGAGGGGACTGGACTGGAGGGGAGGGGACTGGACTGGACTGGGGGGGGAGGGGAGGAGAGGGTACTGTTTACTGCAGTATGTCCTCAAATGTAGGTGGAAGTGTATGTTTACACATTTGCATCTGAACCGATTTAAGAGCAGACTTCAATTGATTGAGTTCAGCATTTGATCTTTCTACCATACAGGCTATTAAAATTAGATACTTTATATAAGACAACAATTTTCATTTATTTATTTAGTTTATGCATGTAGCTCAATTTTTGTGGTTGGTAATAATAATAATAATTATATTAATAATCATTTTTGTGTTTTATATATATATATATATATATATATATATATATATATATATATATATATATATATATATATATATATATATACACATACAGTCATGCCCGGAAGTATTCATACCCCTGTCAAAGTTTGACTTAAATTTACTTTTATTTAACCAGAAGTTATATTTTTGCCTGGAAATGACACAGGCCTCTCCCAGGAGATAACACGATGATGTACAAGAGGCATCATTGTGGGAAAAAATATTTCTCAGCTTTTATACACATTTGAACAAAAAGTGGCATGTCCAAAATTATTCATACCCTTCTCAATAATTAATAGAAAAGCCTTCATTGGCTATTACAGCAATCAAACGCTTCCTGTAATTGCTGACCAGCTTTTTGCATGTCTCCACTGGTATTTTTGCCCATTCATCTTTAGTGATGAGCTCCAACTCTTTGAGGTTCGAGGGTCTCCTTGCCATCACCCTGATCTTTAGCTCCCTCCACAGATTCTCAATTGGATTCAAGTCAGGACTCTGGCTGGGCCACTGCAAAACATTAATGTTTTTGTCTGCTAACCATTTCTTCACCACTTTGGCTGTGTGTTTTGGGTCGTTGTCATGCTGAAATGTCCACCGGTTCCCAAGGCCAAGTTTCTCTGCAGACTGCCTGATGTTGTTGTTGAGAATCTTGATGTATTGCTCTTTTTTCATGGTGCCATTTACTGCGATCAAGTTCCCTGGTCCATTGGCTGAAAAACACCCCCAAAACATTAGGTTCCCACCACCATGTTTGACAGTGGGGATGGTGTTCTTAGGGTTGAAGGCTTCTCCTTTTTTACGCCAAATGGTGCACACATCATTGTGGCCAAACAATTCAATTTTTGTTTCATCTGACCATAAAACAGAACATCAGAAGTCTTCTTCTTTGTCCAGATGAGCATTTGCAAAGGTCAAGCGGGCTTTTGTGTGCCTTTTCTGGAGAAGTGGTGTCCTCCTTGGCCTGCGTCCGTGGAACCCAGCAGTGTGCAGTGTCCGCTGAACTGTCTGCCTTGAGATGTCGCCTCCAGCAGAGTCCAGATTCACCAGGATGGCCTTGGTGGTGATCCTTGGATTTTTCTTTACCTCTCTCACTATTCTCCTGGCCAGCACAGGTGTCACTTTTGGCTTCCGACCACATCTTCTGAGATTTTCCACAGTGCGGAACTTCTTGTATTTTTTAATAATACTTTGCACTGTAGCCACTGGAACTTGAAAACATTTTGATATGGCTTTATAGCCCTTTCCTGACTTGTGAGCGGCCACAATGCACAGCCGCAGGTCCTTAGTGAGCTCCTTTGTCTTAGCCATGACTGTCCACAAACCAACTGCAGAGAGCTGCTGTTTTTCTCCTGTTGAGTTGATTAAAACAGCTGTTCCCAATGAATCAGGGTAATTAGGATGCTTTAAAACAGCTTGGACTATTTGGAATGGTATAGAACTTTGGATTTTCCCATATACTGTGACAGTTTTCAAAGGGTATGAATAATTTTGGACATGCCACTTTTTGTTCAAATGTGTATAAAAGCTGAGAAATACTTTTTCCCACAATGATGCCTCTTGTACATCATCGTGTTATCTCCTGGGAGAGGCCTGTGTCGTTTCAAGGCAAAAATATAACTTCTGGTTAAATAAAAGTCAAACTTTGACAGGGGTATGAATACTTTCGGGCATGACCGTATATATATATATATATATATATATATAGCGAGAGAGAGAATATCAGTGCATTTAGATGAGTAACGCATTGTCGCTGTCACAAATAAAAAAAAAATGTATTTCCAAAATATAAATTTACAACCTTTCAGTGAAAGTCAGTGCAAAACAAACTGTATTCTAAATAAATCTGGAGCATTTCTATTGGTCCATTTATCATAAAATCCTGACAACGTTTACTTGGCCAATTTGAGAAATTTTATATACTCTCGAGTGTTTTTCCGGAAACCATTGAAGGAAGCTTAACAAGTCAGGTTGCACAGAGATACTGCAAGCTATTGTATCTGCTATGAAAATAAAAAAAGCCCACATAGTGTGTTTTGTTTTTGATTTCCAGACAGTAATGTGGTTAGGCCGGGAAGACATGTATTTCCGTTTAGCTTTCAGCTGCCCCATGGGTGAGTACTGATTCTCAAATGTTTATCGTACGGTCTTTATAATGACATTAACATTATAGTGGCATGTCGAAGCTGCTGCACAACTCTCAAAATGCAGTGTCTGAAAGTGCTGCTGGAGTGCACAGACTCAAAAACATAACCTTGACAAGATCAACACAGCCAGCTTTGGAAGACTTGGATTCAGTTTCCTCTTCTTATTGAAATACATCCCTTGTGTGACACACATTGTTCAAGTTCTACTACAGTAATTACTGTAAACATGGCTTCTCTCCCTTTACTACCGAATACTGTAATAACGCCAGTCTCATGTAGCCTCAAGTTCACAATTCCTTGTTTATCTTCTCACTCGCTAATCAGCGCTTGGCAGATGCATTTCCACTCACATTACGTGCAAATATAAAGGACAGGTTCCATTTATCTTCAACAGCACTTTTGTTAAATGTGTCACTATCAATCCCTATGACCGATCAGACTGTAATCTGATCACAGTTTTCCCTTTGTGTTTTAACACCCAGTCTTTTTAATGCAGTGAAGCGGAAATCTGGGTGTGATCTGCATATATGTAAACATTGTATTCAAATATTGCTGCGCTCACACCCTATTATAAACAAACTCATGTGTGTTCATTTTTCCTCTGAAAGTTATGCCCCCCCCACACACACACACACCAAGATCATGCAAGCTAACTATGCTGACACTATCAGACTAGAAATCTTACCAAAACGGTTGAAGATTAGACTTTAGCTGCTTCGTTCTGGGAGCTTTATATTAAGGTATACAGATACAGTCACATATTTTGTTGATGTCCTAAATGGCATTGTATTGAAATGTTAAAGGGCACTTATTGTTTATTTAAAAATTTTTTGGGAAAAAAAAAAATCAACCAACACAAAATGTCACTTTATATTCCACAATTCATGTTTTTCTTTTCCGTTATGTTAATTTCAACTAATAAACAGAAAAAGTGCATTAGGTGTTATTCTCTGTAAAGAATGTGGACCTTTTTAAATGCAACATGATGCAGTGTTTTTACCGTAAATGTCATTAGAATTTTAGTTGTATTATGTATTATGGGATTATTGCATAAAGTTACAGGTTTAATTAAAATACTGAACTAAAACAAGATCTTCCTAATTGCAGGAACATGCCGCCATCTTTTAAAGGACATCATGGCTCAATTAAGTACATTTTGGAAGTTACACTGGACCGTTCTTGGAAGCTGGATCAAACTGCAAAAGCAGAAATCAACTTTGTGCCAAAGATTGAGGCTAGTGGTCCTTTAATGGTATGTTACTCTGAAGAGCCGAATAGGTTGATGATATTGAGATGGGAGCATTCTGATTCACTTTCATGCTGATTAATGGAACAAAACAAGCTTGTCTATGCTGTGTTCTAAAGCAGACTTAGTTTATGCTATTGTTTTAGTTTTTCTTTCTGTGCCTAACTATGCAGCAATATTTCAGGACAAACAGCACTTCTACATGTTGGAAACACTGCTGTTGTTTATTAGGAGTTGTAACTATATAAATGTCTCATTATTCCCACCACAGCACTGGTCATTGTTTTAGGCCTGCTTGTTAAATGGACCATCATGTTTCAGGAACAGCATTACCCAAGGAATCTTATCCAGGGCACTTCTGCATGCTCGCCCCTTTAACATAGCTAGAGAGTTCAGTAGTAAACTTAGTTGAGTTGATCCGCATACCAAGGAATGAATGTCTAGTTCTGCAAGAAAGTTTGATACCTGGGCTCAGCAAGCTGGAGAGCTGCCCAAAACTCTGGGTGTGTGTGCTCTGACTGCCCCTTGTTCACTAGTGTATGTGTGTTCACTACCACAGATGGGTCAAATGCGGAGGACACGTCAAATACGTGCTCCTTTACCTTTTTACCTAAGATAACTAAGATGAGAATTCCTTGCTTTGTTCAGAGGGTCTGTTTGCACCTAAAAGTAGCATTGGAAACAGCTATTTCCGAACAAAAAAGAAAGAAAACTGAACAGTAAACCGGCCGAAGTGAGCGTGTCTACCAATCGTCGCTATCCAATGAAAAACATGCATCTCCAAAATGGTGACTTTACAGTAATTTAGAGCATTTCTATTGGTCTGGTCATCCAGAATAATTGACACAGCGTACAGATAATGGGTTTGTCAAAACGAGATAGCCAAGGTTCAAGCTAGCATTTGCAATGTGTTAATAGTAGACAAAATTAAGGTAAAGCCTATGCAAGCTACAAAGGTATGGCCACATGCATTCACCAGCATCCTGTTATGGCTAAATTGATGCAAACATATGAAACAGACAGCATTAAAGCCAGTAGTAAGGAAGTTCATAGCTGTAAAGACATAACAGTACTGAAAGAAAGCTGCCAAACTACACATGGAATGCTTTTTAGGACCCTTAACAGTTAACAGTGTTATTAACTATTATCTTTAGTTGTAATGTGATGTTATCTTTGGTTCCTTTGCATACAGAACCCGCAGAGTGGTGCTACAGACAAAAAGATGAAACTTTTCACCTCTGGAAGTGTCTCATTAAGAGCAACAGTTGACCGAATGGCTTATGCTCTAGGTCAGTTTACATTGTCGTTAATTCACTGTCATTTACTTCGCCTGTACAGACAAGAAAAGCCATAATACAGTCATTTGATCCCTCTCAATGCAGTTTTTAACCTTTTATTTTTTTCCATTTTTGAAGGTGATGTCATCAGGGTTTCCACCAACATTGATAACTCGTCATCTCGCGAGCTCAAGCTGAAGTACAGTCTTGAGCAAAAACAGATCTTCTTTGCACAAGGCAACTCAACGCGTTCATCAAGAACCATTTTCAAAGTGGCTGGGGATCCTGTCCCAATTGGAACAAAGCAAATAGTCAACACAGACCTGCAGATCCCAGCTAACCTGGAACTAACCGTGAACTGTGGCATCATCAAAGTGGAGTATGTTCTGAAGGTACGTGTCATTTTCTTTCCTTATACATATACACACCTTAAGGCTTGCTACATTTAACCCTTAAGGTGCAAAAAGCACTTGATTGTAGCTTAAACTTTATGGCAAGGGTGTTTAATCGCATCTGCAAAGGGCGAATGTTGATGCAGGTTTAATTCCAATGTAGTGAGAGCAACCTGCTTAGTTTGAAGAGTAAAACCGGTTATTGAACAGGATGAAACAGGTGTGTTTCTGTTTGTTTGGAATGAAAACCTGCAGCCATATTGACCCTTTGCAGATAGGATTGGACACCTCCACCTTTAATTTATATAATAGCCATAATATAATAATTTTAATTAGATCCTGTACCTGTCTTAACTTTTTCAGACAGATTGTAACCAAAGTTGTACACAACAAAAGTATTTGTTCCATAGTTTCATGAGTCGTTTCAGAATTTAGCTTAATTTCTTACATTTCCAGACTGAAGTATTGAGTGAAGAACAGATATTCCCTCCAGTATGTAATTTTATTAGTATCCACTATTGTAATGGAAACTGCCAGTTTCATATGAGTCGCCTTGATTTTCATGTTGCTATCATCTGGCTCTAATACGGTATGTTAACATGGCATGTTATAGATCACACCTCATAATTTATAAACCTAAGATGGTCTGTTTAACCTGACAGACCAGGTAGTGGGCCCAAAAGAAGGCTTATATCCGCCATTAAATGGTGTCGTGTACGTCTACATTAGCCGTGGTAAAGTGCTTTTTGTGTGGAAAATATAGAATCTGTGTTTTGCGGTTACATTTTGGGATATTTGGCTTTCGAATGAAATTTCAGGATGACCCTAAAATGCACTCTAACTTTTACAGGTAAACTTAATGTGACCTTCTGTAAACTTTTGAATGCACATGTCCAACCGTTCAGTGTTTCATTACTTTTTTAACATGCTGTTCTCTAACAGGGAGCTTAATGGCAAAATTCACAACAGGTGTTTGATTCATGAATCGATTAATACATTTCCTGGTTCAATTGGAATTGGTATTTAAACAGTCTTCCATTTTGATATCATGAGACCAAGACAACACTCAACAATTGATAAACAGTACCTCCCCAAGGCAAGGCTTCAAACAGGATGTTTTCAGACAGAAGTGGCCACTGAGCTTCTGTGGAACAGAAGAGTGTCAGAGCGTCATTAGCAGGTTGCGAGTCAGAAAAAGGCACAGAAGTGGACCACATCCCACACTGATGACCGCTTAATTGTGAACAGTACCCTATTAAGGGAGGTGAGAGGCACCCAAGTGTCACGTCAGACCATTAGAAACTGTTTACATCAGCGTGGTCTGTGCGCTAGACGACCTGCGAGCGTACCTGGCCACAGAAAATTAATGATCTGAGGGCCGCCCCTCAAGAAGAGGGGGATGCCATGCCTCAGCAGACAATAAGTCGACTTGTGAACAGCAGGAGATGTCATTAGGCTGTAATTGATGCTCAAGGGCACAATGACAAGTTATTGAGAGAGAGAGAGACAAGTGTTTGTTAGAGCTGCAGCTATTAGTTACTGTAGTCAATGACATCTATTCCAAAAATGCATTATAAATATTTTACGCCTACATTATTGTAATTTCTCTTTTTTTTCATGACTTAAAATTTATTGACTTAAAGTCCTTAACACTTCACTACGTTTCCACTACGTAACTGCTCCGTAAGGTCAGTCTTTTCTAACTCCAGTCCGGTCGACTATATTCAAAGCTACAGTTTTGAAAAACGGCTGGTGCTGCAGCAGAGTCTGATGATTGCAAAATAGGTTTATAAAAGTTTCCAAAACTCAGGTTATCAAAAGTATAAGAGACAAAAAAAGGTGGTTTGTACACTGGACAAACTTTTTGAAGGCATACCACAGCAGCACTTGTGCAAAGTACAAATCCTGGTTCATACCTAGTGCGGACACAGCACACCGTTTATACCTCTTGCACCACAGACACTGACGACCATTCCATTTCGTCTACAGTTGTGTCCCTTTGACTACTGCCTTTTTTGTTTTAGCGTTTTGTTTCTTCTAGCTGCCAAATGCACTAAAAAGCAATATGTTTGTCTGCTTAGTACCTTAGAATTTCCAGTGAATAATGACCAAAAGAAAACTTTAGGGCTAGAACCTGGGTTTTTATTTTAATTGATGTTGCCAGTGTGCATATCCAGCTGGATATAAACCATATCTATTTAGCCACTCTATTAATCACATTTCTTTGTGTACGGAATGGCATAAATACAATAGCTCACAAACACTTTGATAAGGGGTGTAAATACCCCACTTCACTGCTGACTATTATGCCAAAGTTTGTTTAAACCTACAGTGTTACACCTAATACCTAAGCCTTTATTTACAGTTTCGCTGGACTTTAAACTGTCATTTTCATCTGAAGTAAAATTATTCGCTTAGATTAACCATTCAACAAAATTATCTATAGATTAGGTGTTAGGAAAATAGTCCTTAGTGGCAGCCCTAGGGTGTGGTTGCATTTAGAGAGCTTCAGATTATATTATTGTTCTTAAAAATTGTAATGAAATGTCATTACTGATGCATACACTGTGTGTTTACATTATTGTTGTAACTGACTATAGTAAACTTCTGTTTTTTTCGTAGGTCTATTTGGATGTCCCATATGCTAGTGATCCAGAGATCAAATTCCCAGTCACCATTTTTTCTGCAGGCCAACATCTTGCTCCTTGGCCAAGCCAGCCAAACTTTCAACCTCAGCCTGCATTTGGGCCCCATCCTCCACCTCAGCCTGCATTCGGGCCCCATCCTCCACCTCAGCCTGCATTCGGGCCCCATCCCCCACCTCAGCCTGCATTCGGGCCCCATCCCCCACCTCAGCCTGCATATGGGCCCAGCCCACCTGGTGCTGCTTTTGGACCACCCCCTGGACTTTACCCCAGTCTAAACCCTTCACCTGCATATCCACAGCCAACTAATCCAGATGCTCCTCCGTCCTACACCGAGATCTACCCAAATCAAAACCAAGCAGTCCCAGGATTCCAGCCAGCCCCAGCCTTCAATCCTCCTCCATACTCAGCTATGGGTTATCCAGGTCCTTCTGCTCCACAGCAGCATCCAGCACCAAGTGCCCCAGAGTTCTGTCCAAATCCATCTGCTCCAGCCTATGATCAAGCAGCAGGTGGCCCAGTATACTGGCCAAATTCAGCCAAACCAACCAACCAACCAGAGCCTTATCCACAAAAATAAACATTATTAGACATGTCTTAGTTCATCTGATGAGCTGGAGATTATAAATTTAGAACAAACATGTAAAACATGTATAATAAGTCATTATTGTTTAATGAATGCCTGTAAAATTGCTTAATTTGTAAGGTATATAGACTTTCACTTAGGTAAAATTAGGATCCCAGCCATCTCTCTTCGTAGCAGCAAATACTGCTGCAGTAGGTGCTTGCTGTGCATTGTTGGTTATTTTTTAGAAATCAGTATGGCTCATCATTGTTTTGAACGCTGTTTACCGCTGAACGGATCCGCCTTAGGAACAGCTGTGTCCTTTTCTGTCCTCATGAATATTTGTTCGAAAAGGCCTATACTAAGAGCAGCTATATGACAACTTTATCAAATACGCTAACGCATTAACACTACCTGTGCTATGCAAACTTTAGTGGCATGCAAAAGTTGGGTGTCCCTGGTCAACATTTCTGTTGATGTGAATAGTTAACTAGAAGATAAATTGATAAATTTATAAAAAGATAAATTGCTTGTTTATAGACATCATTAGCTGCATAAAACCAAAAAAGAAGTATGCCCACAAAGCAGTAAGAGGCTATAAGACTGCAAAGCAAGTTCAAGAAGCCGTCTCTTCACATTAGAAGATAACTGGGGCATTGTTCTACTGTGCAACTAAATACCAGCAAATTCTGGAACCAAAATCAGTGTCTGACGGCTGAAGATGAAAAGAGGATGGCTTCTACAGCAAGATCATCTTAAACAAAAATGATCAACCATTCAACAAAATTAGCTATAGATTAGGTGTTAGGAAAATAGTCCTTAGTGGCAACCCTAGGGTGTGGTTGCATTTAGAGAGCCTTCAGATTATATTATTGTCCTTAAAAATTAGGAACAGCTGTGTCATTTTCTGTGCTTTTGAACCGGTTTGAAACAGTTTGATACTAAGAACAGCTATATGAAAACCTTATCAAATATTCCAAATCATTAACACTGCCAAATGCTATGCAAACTTTAATCAATCCTAAATAATGATAAAGCAACTATAGTGCCTTTACATACAGCGGCATGCAAAAGTTGGGTGTCCCTGGTCAACATTTCTGTTGATGTGAATAGTTAACTTGAAGATAAATTGATCTACAAAATCCACAAAGTTAAAGAAACACAATGTAAAAATTTAGAGGGTGGCTTCTACAGCTAGATCATCTTAAACACACCTCAAAATACACAAGAGGCTACCTCAAGAGGCACAAACGAAAGAATTTGCCATGGCACCCATAGTCCCCTGAAGGGTGAAAATCCCCTGAATATCGACTGATACATTTACATAATTTATTTTTTATATTTGATGTAAAAGTACTAAAATTGTGCCTTTTGAATTTTCTGATAACACCTGATCAAATCAAGCAGCGAAGGATCTGTTCTAACAAGTGACTGCCTCAGTGTGAACAACACGATCTGTATTATATTATGAAGTGACTGAAATCTGTTGATGCATATTAGCCAAATTAGGACCTCAGAACAGTGCTATATCAACACTGCGTTTGATGTTATGACACTAATGTAGAAATTTTTAACAATTGGATTATAATCAATAATAAAAAAGGAGCACGAGTGATTCTGCAGACTCATGTTTTAGTTTTAACTCGTTTATCCTGAGCTGGTAAAATTCATCAATATCTTCATACATGATGGCCTCTTCTGACCCTGCTTTTGTTTTCACCTTATTCCACCCAAACTGCAGATGCTAACCTCGGTGAGTGTTTAAGCTGCTCAGGATTACATGCATCTGGAACAAACCATGAGTCTCATGAGTTTCTTGATGGTGAAACGGTGGCCACATAGACCTGGTTATCCACTGCCCTACCAGAACAAAAAACAGTAATGCAGCATTAAAAAGAAACAGCTACTATATAACTACAAGTAAATATACAAGCAAATGTTAAAACATGCTAATCAGAAAAATAAAATGTAACTGCACAATCAATAATTTGTGACAGAATAAATATATTCCATTTTTGGTAACAAACACAAACCTTGTTGTATTTGTATCCTACCTAGAACTGAAGTGTTAAAAAGCCACACATTCCCCTTTTGCCTCTGGAATGGATCCTGGAAAACACATACCCATGCAGTATTGTTAAGCATTGTAACTAAATCCTAATGCTCAAAAATGCTCTCTGAAAAAATACAAACTATAACATATTGGATGTGGAAGTCTCACTTACTACTAGATAGACCACACATTTCAAATCACCTAAATTCAAATAAGTTATAAAATGATTAAAATACATTTTAAAAGAATCAAAACACTGTTCAAAATATTTAAAACCACACCTCCAAAAGGTTAAATTTCAAAAGCTTTAATCTACTCATAAATAAAATATATATATATCACTCTGGGCCTCCAGAAATGCCTGCACACATCAGTAACTGCAGCAACATTTGTAAAAACACTTAAAAGATAGAAATCTTTTCTAAACAGGATTGAAATAAGATTTTCTGCTCAGAAAATCTGAGAAAGAATTCAAAATGACTCAAATCACTTAAATTCTCTTTCTCTTTGAAAATAATATTCATATTATATATATTCGTATTTTTTTCAAAAAATATTCAAGTTGCTTTTGAAAAGAATTTAAATAGATTTTTAAAAAGGTTTCCAAGTCTATTAAAAAGGACTGAAAGCGCTCTTGAATCGCTTTTGTAATTTTGTCAAATTGCTTCTGGAAAAGATCTAAAACAAGGTTTAAATCAGTGATCAGTGAACCCTTTTCAAGATGTCTGGATCAGTGATTTGAATAATTTCAAGATTCAAGTTGATTTAAAAAAAAAAAAAAGATTCAGATCACTTGAAAAAGTTTAAGTTGCTTAAACAATTCAAATTACTGAGGAAAATGATTATTTAAAAAAAAAAAAAAAAAGGACACAGAATACAAATACTCAAACCACATCTGGAAAAGATTCAAATCCCTTTTCATACTCCACATTCCAAAAACATTCAATTTAAGTAAAAAGGATTCGAGTCACTTCTGAAAAGAAATCCAATTGCTTCTTGAAGGATCAAGTTGCTTCTGCAAATGATTAAAAATTATTCCAAAAGCTCATTAAAAAGACGCCAAATATTTTTAAAAACGATTTAAGCAGCTACTGCAAAAACTTCAATCCCATTTGAAATGCAGTCAATCAGCTTTTTCAATCAAACTGCTTTTTTAAACTGCTTTTTTAAACAGCTTCTGAAGAAAGATTCAGAGACGCTTTTAAAAAGAATTCTCACAACGTCTGAAAAAGATTTATATAAACTATAAAAACTGAAATCGCTTTTCAAAACTATGCTTACAAACGTGTTTTGAATCTACAAACTTCAAATCATTCTGAAAAATCAATAATAAAGCCTGGGGGAAAAAATCGAATCATCGATTCGAAACTCCCCAAAAAAGATTCGAATCACTGATTTGAAACTCCCAAAGAGATTCGAATAACTGATTCGAATCTCCAAAAATGATTCGAATTACTGAATCGTAGCTCCCAAAATGATTCAAATCACTGATTCGTAGATCCCAAAATGATTCGAATTACTGTTCGTAGATCTCCAAAAATATCCGGATCACTAGAAGATTCGGATCACTAATTCGTAAATCCATGTGTTTTGTTTAAGGATCGTGCAAAACTAGCTACTAACAACAGTATCACAGTGAAAACGGAGACAAGACCCTAACAAACAACAGTCCCCAAACCACCTCAATTTTAGTACTCTAACAAAACACCGCTTAACAACACTTAATTAAAGCACCTCTGCATGAAATAACACAGATTGGATGCTAATTGAGGATAAACCGTCGGTTAGCCCTGTGGGCGTCCATTAACGCTAACACTAATGGCTTAGCCAGTTAGCTAACGGTTTTCAAATCAAATCTACATAAAACAGCGATAATTGTACACAAAAACTGTACATTATTACAAACCGTGTGGTTAAAAGCCTTTTACTGTGAATTTCACGCGTCCAAGCCGTTTTCTCGTGAGCCAGAAGAAACCGGAGCTCAACGCCAAGTGCGGAGAAATCGAAAACGAGGCGTGTGGGCGTGGCGCCGGTGTTATGGGCGTGGTCCTGTTGTTATGGGCGTGGTCGTGTTCTACGCAGACGCACTGAAATAGCTGAAATCTTCACCAACACAGAGTCAGATACCTAGCTTAGATACTAAAACTAGTTCAATTGAGGGAACAGATTGTTAAATGATTTATTAAATTAATGAATATTAAATTAGTGACACTGGTACAACAGTGGTTCTCATCCAGCATGGAAGAACAGTGGTCTAGCTATTGACAGCTGGAGATGTCAGTGAAGACCTGGGCTAACTGTCCCAGCACATACTCTGAGGACATGTCTGCCTTAGGGTTGGCAGCTTTACATGTGAATGCTCTGCTCAGTACTGAACACACATCCGCTGAGGAGAGGGGGTTGATAAAACTGAACGGAAGAAAGACCCACATATAAGGTGACTCCAGTAAAGGCCTGACAAAGCATCTCGAGGGAGGAACCTCAGAATTTGATGATGTCCATTGTTTTACTGACCGCAAAATATTTGCTTGCATGGATTAAAAATATTCCTTATACGTTTAATGATCTTGTTCACTTACTGTAAAAGATAAACTCAAAATGACTAAAATGATCACCGTCCAAATACTTATGGTTGACTTTTACCATCCTGTCACTACATATGTCTATTTTTTTCTTCTCTTCATTAAGCAGGATTGCCAATTTAAAAAAAATATGAGCATTCAATTCCATATAGGGTGCAATGAACTACAGACATTTAAATGGTATGTAAGGCAAAGTGCTTTGTGAGCAAAGCCACAATCTACTGTGGAAAGGCTATGAACAGCGGCCTACTTGCCCAACTGCCCAACTGTTACTTTCCTCCTCGCTCACTTTCAAGTGAAATCCCACCTCAAATAAATGATGTCTGTTGTATTTTAATAAACGTATTATAATTAAGTCTGTTGCAGCCTGCATTGGCTCCTGGCACATCTGGTTTCATAGTGGGCGTGTCCTCCCCTCTCAACCCCCCCCCCCCAGAGGCTACCTGCTGTCCAGGTGTAGTCTATCATGATCACTACCAGGAATAAAGAGAAGTTAAAATATGCCATAAATATGTATATTTATAGACTTTATAGACTGTTTGTATCGTGCGAAACAAATCGAACAGACCGAGGTGATGTATCAAGGCTAAATTATACACCCTGTATATAATTATAAGCTCAATTCATTTGTTCAGAACTGGATTTCATACACTCTTTACCCAAGAACAACCAAAAAACGTACGTTTTCCCACTTTACTTAATAGAAGAGGTTTATAAAATCCGACACGTCTGTACATTTTAATGCACAGACCAGCCTGCACCACAAAAAGTAGTGTACAGACATGAAATACCCGTAATGCAGTGTGTTGGTTTGAAGATTTGCCTGCAGCCTCTCTGAGGAAGTCCAGCAATCAGATTGTTTATGATATGTGTATGTGAACTCACACACATAACGAACATCGTGACGAGGGCAGTTTTCATGGTATTCTTTTCATTTAACTGTATAACAAAAATAATCAGCATAAAATGTAAAGCTTGAGGGCACATTTGTGATATATGTTATTTTTATCAAATAAATACAAGCTGTGTTCTGAAATATGCAGGACATGCCATATTTAGGTTCAGTGTTGGACTGGTGGACTATAAAGGGAACATTTACAAATAAATGACAAATAAAAAGGAATATCTGGGCACTTACTCGTCCAGCGGTTCTGCAGCTGCCTCCAGCAGTCTACTTAGACCTGGGCCTGTTGCACTGCTAATCTGTTCCTGTGGAGGAAACTTTGTCAACAAGGGAGATATCTGATCCTGAAAAGCCCTCCCTCCCACTCACATTCCTAAACAACCAACACAGGCCCAGAAGACTGTTTAACGCCTGCTCGCAACTACAGCGCTCCACATTCAGCGCTACACACGAGGCGTCACTCAGAGCTCGCTTCTGACAGTACCTGATCCCAAACGCCCTTGTTTGCTTCCTCTCGATGCTGTATTTGATTCTTACAACTTAACAATGGGCTCTCAGAACACACTGAGGCCAAATGCCTCCTTACGCACTGAACTTTGACCTAATCTAGCTATTCTGAAAGGAATATGTGCTCACTGCCTGGCAAAGGCCTCTTTTCTTGACTATCAGATATTGTTGAATGAGCTTGATTTGAGTTCCACTCAGTACTTTTTCATTAAAACAACAAAATTTGGGGTCTTGTAAACAAAAGAAGCCGATGTCCGACATCAAACATCCCTTCAATGATTGGCTACGTTTGGTGTGAGGGAAAAACAGTCCATTCAAATCTTTACTAAACCATTCTTTCAAGTGGAAAATATAATGGTAGGCCTGTTATGATCAATATTTGCTTTTCTAAATCTGGCCACTAGAGGACGACAGGAGTCCACGCTCTATCAGGGAAACTTTCTATTCTATTACTTTCTATTAACATCAAAGGGGCAAAAGCACTCAATGGCATTTAGCTTTTGCCTGACATAGTAATGCAGGTGGTGTTGATCCTTTTAGTGACCATAGAAAGGTTTTATTGTGTCTAGTATATATATATATATATATATATATATATATATATATATATATATATATATGAAATGCTTGAATGCAGTAGCCCTTCTCTGTCACACAGCAGATGTGTGAAACAGCACAGGCCTGTGCGCCTCGTCTACACGCAACAGGTGGCAGCACATGGCAGCGAGTCGTTTCCACTGAAGCAAGGTTCCGGCTGCTGCCGCTAGATGGCGCATTAAGGCAGCGCTACAGCCGGCAGGTCCAGAACCGAAAGGAGAGAGGCCTCGAGGTTTGAACAACAGCGTCCTGAGCACAGAAATACAGCACCATCATTCCTCAGAGGGATGAGGAGCGAAGTGTTGGTCGTGATTCGTTTGTGGAAGATGGAGAGAGTCACCTGAAAAAAAGAGATGTGATGCATTGCAGGCCTAGTTCACCTGATTCAGGTGGACATTGTTTCCACTTGCACTATCTGCTTCATTCATAGGCTCTTGGAAACGGAATATAGACTTTACAACATATTTACATCAACGTATTACTTTTTTCAGTGAACATCATTTGGAAATGCATTTATTAATCATGATCACTCCTAAAAGGATATACAAGTATACAAGATATATAAGCATATAATAATAATATATATTTAATATTATTATTATTAGTAGTAGTAGTATTTATGAAATGAGCAATGCCACACACCATGTATTACACGTAATCCATAAGTACAAATATGCATACAGCTGCAAAAGTTTGGGCATCCCTGGTCAGTGTTATTATCCTGCACGTTTTACAGCCCACTCCCTGTTTATTTACGAAATATTAACATTAACTTAGTGTGCCATAACTTTTGCACACGCCACATTTATCCTTTTTCTTTTTGCAATGGTAAATAAACAGTAATTACGCGGTAACGTGCAGACCCAATTTCCACAAGCACATGTCACTTGCCCAGGGCTGCCTAACCTTCAGCCTGCCACTGTAAGCCTTCACCCTAAATCTGAGGTGAAGCTCAAGTCTGTTTATTAAAGGAGGTCGTCGGTAACGTTTAACCCGCAGATCTGCAGCAGTGTGTGGATTAATGTCTAAAAGCTCGGTTCTCCACAGGTTCTCCCCCTCTCCTGAGCAAAGTTTCTGTAATGTGGCACAGAGGCGCTCCAGCCCCCCCCCCCCCCTCTCTCTCTCTCTGAAGGCGGAGTGAAGGTGCGCGCATGCGCAGTAGGTTGTTTTTCTCAAACCTCGTCGCTTAAAGTGAGCCGGCTGAGCAAACTCCGCCGTCTTTCAGAGCAGACCACTGCAGGCTGCGTGGAGCCGCGATAACAGCATCCTTTGCTGTTATTCAGCTCTGGCACATCAATGACACTGAACAGTGTTGAAACTCGCTTTTTTCATAAGAGATTATTTTCATAGACTTTTTATTTTTCTTTTCTACTGAGTTTTGTTTTTGTATACATTTTTAATTTTCTTGCCACCATGGTGCTAGGAAAGGTGAAGAGCTTCGTGGTCAGCTACGACTGTCTCAACGACAGCAATGTCCCCGTCTTCTCCAGCGGGGACTGTGTCTCAGGAAGGGTCATCATCGAAGTGACCGGAGAGATCCGCGTCAAGTCCCTGAAAATCCACGCGAAAGGATTTGCGAAAGTTCGCTGGACGGAGTCGCGAAATGCTGGATCCAACACTGCCTACACTCAGAATTACAC
Organism: Salminus brasiliensis; assembly: GCF_030463535.1. Lineage (NCBI taxonomy): Eukaryota > Metazoa > Chordata > Actinopteri > Characiformes > Bryconidae > Salminus > Salminus brasiliensis. The sequence continues at coordinate 22,108,500 of NC_132897.1, read as the reverse complement.
AGAAGAAGTGGAGTATCTCAATCACAGAGACATCCTCATTGGCCATGAAAGAGGTAAGCCTGCGTTTACACGGGTTTTCACCTGCTTGTCGTTTTGAAGGACACTGTTGTTGTGGTTTGTGCTGCTCGGCTGTTACCATGGATGCTCAGACCTGCTTTACCTGTGGAGACAGAGAGTGATAGCTAGCTACTGTACTGCTAGCCAGCTACACCAGAGCCTGCCTATAAACGCATTCTCCAGCCGTAACGATTAGCTATAAATGAATCCAGCCTCAAAAACAAGCCATTAGGAGTCTTAGTTTGATGTGAGAGACCCTTGTTTTGAGACTCTGGACCCAACTGTCAGAAGTAGCTGGAATGAATGGTGGCGAGCTACCAGCAACCAGCCTTCTCGTCTGTTTTAGACCGATTTCGCCAAAAATAAGGCTTCAATTTCGAACAGGATTACTTTCACCAAACACACAGAAAGCGAATATGTTATTTTAGCCGAATTATCTCCACGTTTAAGAGACTTAACGGCTGTTTTAGCCTCGTTTGTCTTCAGTTTCCACCCTTTGTTAAAAGCGGTTCAATCCTGTTCTGATGCAGCGTCTGTTCCTCCTCGCCTCTGATTGGCTCACGCTCGCACGTGTCCTCGATGACTTCACGCTCGTGCAGAATAAACTGTTAGGAACAGCTGCAACTTTTGTGCCGCTTGACACCTTTGCAGTATTTTCACCCTCCCGACCGTGCCTGAATGCACTGAAAATGTGCAACAATTTGCCATGCACTCAAGTTGCAAACACTGAAGTCACGATTTTGCAACGGTTAGAGCTCCCACGGTCGCGCGGAGCGTTGCAGCGGTGCAGAACAAAACCAAAACCAAAACCCAAAAAAGCCAATTCTCTCATGGCGAGCAGTGGATTTTGCAGTGTGAATCTACGGCAGTCGTGCACGGCTGCGTGCATGCATGCACTTCCAGTTATTCTTCTTTGAACTGAACGAAATAATCTTTTTTTTTTTTTTTTTTTTTTAATCGCCAGTGGGATAAGTGGGACGAATGAATGTTACCATGCATGTGCAAATTCTGTACCAGAGCGCTTGAAATGCTGTAATTGGAGCTGTAAATTTTCTTTCAGCCTTTTGCTCTTGTTTTGTAATTTGTTTTCTTTCTCGCGTGATTTGTTAATTGTGCCTTGCAATCGTGTCTCCAACTGTGCATAGTCTGTAACATGTGCAATACTAACAATAAAGGTGACATTTAGAGAGTATGTCGGTTTCCTGTCTCGTTTTTGTCTGGTTCTGTTCATTCTCACGTGGGATTTGGGATTTGGGAGCAGGGGGGGGGGGGGGGTTCAGGGTCCACGCCGCAGTACACGCGCACAAGCCGGTATAGGGGCTTGTCTCTCTGAGAGAGCGAGCGAGCGAGCGGGCTAGGTTGCAGTGAATGCGTAATGAGCGAGGCGGCGCGAGCTGGTTTAGGCCGGTCTCCTCTTGCTCGAGTCTGTCTGTGATTGACAGCTCAGCGCTTGTTTACCACCGCGCTGCCTTCGCCAAGCAGAGAGAAAGAGGGAGCTGAGTGCTGAGCTGGCGGAAAGGAGACCAGTTACAGCTATTTAACGTGAAACTGTAGATTTTGAACATTTAATTTTTATATTTTTATCCTGAAACTCTATTTTATTAGCTGGAGGCTTTGTTCTTGTAGCCAGTTAACACGATAGTATAGATTTCTTATATTAAAAAAAAATAAAAAATAATAATGTTATAAGCATATAATTCAGCATTTGAACCATTTTCCACCTTTGACATGATTACCTCAATAATAGCACTCATCAATATAATTAACACAGCCTGTACCCTGTTTTTAAATGGCCATTTACATACTTAGTTGTAGTGATAGTGATACTCCGGGCTTCTCATTTTTTTAATTTTTAGTCTAGACTCAACTGTGAATTAAATTATATGAACTCCATAAGAAGGCACACGATTACAAAAAACAAAAATTCTACATCACGACTAAGATTTCTATCAAGCATCCATACACTGCAGACAAGCTAAAGGGGTTCCTTCTGTTCTCATTGATGTGTTAGAAATGCTCTCATCATGTCCAGACCATGTTAAATGATTGTACACATGCAATGAGATGATGGTTTTCTGTGTCATGTTGTTGTAGCACTTTCTCAGGTAAGGTATACATGTATTTGGAATTTTGTTCTCTTCTGTTTCAGATGACGATAACTCTGAGGAAGGTCTCACCACCATTCATTCAGGAAGACACGAGTATGCATTTAGCTTTGAGCTTCCACAAACGTGAGTACCTTCCCGAAGTTTCACTACTTCTTACTATGATAGCAAACCTCTTTGACCCGGATCTTTTACACAAATCTGATGGCAGCATCTCACCATAATGTCTGACCTCATGTTTTCCACACGCAGACCTTTGGCTACCTCCTTTGAAGGGAAGCATGGCAGTGTGCGCTATTGGGTAAAGGCAGAGCTGCACAGGCCCTGGCTTCTGCCCATGAAGACCAAGAAAGAGTTCACCGTCTTCGAACACATCGACATCAACACTCCCCTACTGCTGGTGAGTGTCTAGTGTTTAATCTCAGTCACATTCGTTACGGACATCTGCATTGTTACGTTTTGTCTGTGACTGTCTGAGACTAGAGTGTGACTACTTCATGTTCTGTAAGATCGAGATGGAGACCTTTTTTTGAAAAGAAAACCTCTTGAATCATAGACTTACTTTTAATGTGTTATTTTTAAGACATGTCCAGTAATTACTGTGAATTACTTTGTAACTACTATTAAACTAAAATGTAAGTTGTGTGGTTATGAGAGTGAGAAATTGAGACCTGGGCCCACATACAAGGGCCTGTAGGTTAAGTCTTAGTTATTAATGTGCTATTTTTCTTGTCCTCCCTCTCTTTCCTGCAGTCTCCCCAGGCAGGCACGAAAGACAAGACGCTATGCTGCTGGTTCTGCACCTCAGGTCCAATCTCCCTAAGTGCCAAAATCGAAAGGAAGGGTTACACCCCAGGTAACGAATCATCTCCAACAATAATTGCTCGTCGACATTCTCAGCATCCATGACTCCAGTGCATTTCACAGTTGTTCTCTAAAGTGTCACTCCAGCTGAACTCTGTGTTGTTCCTCGCAGGAGAATCAATTCAGATCTTCGCAGAGATCGAGAACTGCTCCTCACGAATGGTTGTGCCAAAAGCTGCCATCTACCAAACTCAGACCTTCTACGCCAAAGGGAAGATGAAGGAAATCAAGCAACTGGTAGCCAACCTCCGAGGGGAGTCGCTGTCTTCTGGTAAGACGGAGACATGGAACGGGAAAATGCTGAAGATCCCCCCTGTGTCGCCATCAATCCTGGACTGCAGCATCATTCGGGTGGAGTACTCACTCATGGTAAGTTATAAACCTTCAGCTTTTGATCTTTTTTTACTTTTTTAATGCTGATTGTTTGTAAACATCTTAAGTTATGTTGAAGTCCTGTTTTAGCCTTATTTGGCAAACTATTGAAGGAAACATAGAAAGAAATTTGAATGCAAGAATTCCTTGGTCCCTCTTTGACCTATAGGGCGCCGTTATAGACAACGATCATCTCAGTTGTTGCCTCCTCTGTCGTTAAGAGGATCAGCCCAAAATATCAGATGAAATTCAGGCCAGCGTATGTTAATGACCTCTTAACCCTGGGAACCAATCTGGCCATTCTGTTCTTGTGTAACGACAAGGCTTCCATTGACTGACCTTTGTATGATGGAAATATTTGGCAATATTCCAGTTTGTCCTGCAATTGACTGTATGCAAAGTCTTAACACGGTATAAGACCCAAGAATATCAAATTGGAAATCAACAGGCAATGTACAGCACAATCTAAAGGTATCTCTGGTTGACCCATTGCCTCTGTTCATTTTTAACAGGTATACGTGGACATTCCAGGGGCTATGAATCTGTCCCTCAACCTGCCCCTGGTGATTGGCACCATCCCTCTCCATCCTTTTGGCAGCCGTACATCCTCCGTCAGCAGCCAGTGCAGCATGACCATGAGCTGGCTGGGTATGACCCTTCCAGAGAGGCCTGAAGGTGAGCAGAATTTCCTGAGATAGATTACCTGCACAATTTGTCTACCTTAAAGTTTATGTAAAGATTACTTCAGCCATATCTTCTTAAAGACATTGCAAGTCTTCTTGAAAACACGCACTGTCATTGTGGGATGATGAATGTGAAGAGATTTGCTTTGCTGAAACACCCTCTCAAATAACACTGGCAAAAGGAGGAGGTGGGGGAAATAAGCAGCTCACAGAAGTGACAGCTGCTGTGGTTGGCATGGCAACGCTTCTAACACAGTGTCCTGTACTGATGTTCCCCCCAGCTCCCCCAGCTTACGCAGAGGTGGTCACAGAGGAACAAAGACAAAGCTGCCTGGAGGTGTCCTCAGGCCGTGAGGACTTTGATGGCCCACTGTTTGCCTACATCCAAGAGTTCCGCTTCCAGCCTCCTCCTCCATACTCTGAGGTACATATTAATAATATATTACAAGTGCATTCATTTAGCATTAGCAACTACAGCTAGCTGATTTATTTTAAAAAATTGCTAATAGCACAAATGAAGGCTTACCACTTAATCATGTGGACTTATATATATATATAGTGTATATAGTTCTGCTATACTATTTAACTTATTTACTATTAACCTATTTACGTATTTAATCCAATTTCCAGTACGTTCCATAATATTCTGTATCAATGACAAATCTTTAAATCGCAAAATGTCCCCTATTCCAGAGGAGTTTGCGACTCTATACAACAGCTTAGAATCTGCTATCAGCTTCATTATTACTAGCGAAAACTTTAGATACAGATTTTAACAGTAAGACCTGTAGATTTCAACATGACTTACGGTCCTGAGTTTAAAAGTATTTTCCTTCCCTTTGAAACACTCTGGTTGCCTGGAATTGTGTCTCTAGCTTTGTGTCTTTGTGTCCTCTCCCATTAGATTGATCCCAATCCAGACCAAACCAGACAGACGGAGGAGCGCAGGCCAGACACGTGCCCATCGCGCTGAGCGGCTCACAACACCAGCCCAGAGCAGTCGGGCCTTCCAAACTCTCGTCTTTTTGTTTTTTTCCCGGCGACAACAAGCACGCGTGCGCTGCTGTCGACGTTGGGAGAAAACAAACACGTGCAGGAGAAAGGACAGAAAGGTGCAGGAAGTCGCCACCGCCTCACTTCCTGCCTGCCGCCGGGGACATGTGGTCACAATACTCATCGTCGTCGAACCCTGTGGACATACGCACCTGGACCGGCCGAGCCGCCAGGGTTTCATCAGCCTAGTTTTTGTTGTCCTCGCGCTTCTGTCTGTAACCGTGGCACAAAACATGGTTCTGTAGCGTGGAGCTATCTAGAGACTTTAGAGAAGAGAAGTACACCGAGGAAACACTATAACCACCACCTACAGTACAACGGAGAGAAGACTAGCATCCTCCTGCCTCAGCTGTGGATTTTTGCACACCTTATGTTTCTTTTGCTTGAGTTCTGTGGCTCAGTTTCAAAATCACTAATTGTTTTATTTTAGTTTGGTTGTTGCCGTCTTGCTAATTTGACTAAGTGATTGCAGGCTTATAACTTAGTCTTGCTTCATCCGCACAACTACGAACAACGCAGAGAGTAGGTTCAGAGACAACCCCCCACCCACAAGACTGTCGTGCTCTGATCTAGTTTCAGCGGTTCTTAGGTGGTTCTGTTTTTTCTTAAATGCGTTTCCTCTTAAGGACATGCAAATGACAAACTGCCTGGCGGCTGTACACCACCTGGAGGCTCTTCATTGCCTTCCCATCGTTGCCTGTATGACTTAAAAGAAGCGTGGCTTTTCTTTTGTTTCCATCCTGTTCACATGGACACCGCTCATAAGTTCTAAACATAGAGAAAGCCTTCGTTTGCTTGGTGTTTCTGTTGTAGCGCATGTTTCGTGGTGGAGAAGCAAGAGACGAGTGCTTGCCACTTGCATGTGTAGGCAGGGTGGAGAGATAAAAAACAGGGTGGGACCCAGCAGGCTGCCCACGAATGGCCTGAACAGTTTGTTGCCTTTCTATTTGTAGTGTAACGCAGCGCAGGCTTCAATACAGCACTGCCTAAAAGTAAAAAAAAAAAAAAAAAAAAAAAGCACTCAGTCTCAGGAGAACTTCTCACTTGCCAAATGGTTGGAAACAAAAAAAAAATATATATATAAATATATGTTTCAATTGCACTGTTTGAAAAGCGTGAAAGGATGTAGGTGAGAGAAATAAGTAGATTAGTTGAGCAGAAAGAGAGAAGACATGCATGGAGATGCAAGGCAGCTTTCCAAGACCGTAGACATTCCCTTTTTGTCCTGTTGCTCTCGCAGACTTCATATCCGCCACAACATTCCTCCTGGCCGGTGATGGAAGATGTGAATCAGAGCAGTTGTAGAAACGTGAAAAGGCCGGGGAGCAAAAAAACAAACAGAAACAAAGTGAAAGAAAAGAAAAGAGAGAAAGAGCGCCCCCAAAAAAGGCAGAAAGGCTTCAAATACTGTAAAGAAGGAAGACGCAGTTCACGCCGTGCCCGGGTGGCGGCTGAAAGGCGTCACAAGTTGAATTGAGTCGTACATTGGTTTTTAAAACTCATTCAACACCTAAGCTTGTTCAAGCTCGATTTCCATGCAGCCTTAATCATAAAGCGCCTTTTTGTTTTCAAGGCTAAGACAAAGAAAAAGAAAAACGAGAAGTCTGATCATATTTTGTTGAGGCTTGGAGGAAGTTCACCCATTCAACCCACCATTTCCTAGTGACGATGTTTTAAGCAGTTCCTTAAACTCACAACCTTTCAAGAAAGGACGGTACGGATGATCACTGTCAAGTAGCCGAAGTGTGCGTGTACGTGTCGTTTGTGTTCTGAGCGAGGGCGCGTAGGCTTCAGCAGGTTTTGTTGACTACTGCTTCAAGCATAAACGGACTAATTAAAGTGGTCTTATCGTAGTGGCCTTGAACAACTGACATGAATAATGGTTCATCACTCGCGTTCATTACATCTTACAAGCTTCTGACTGTCTGTGTGTCGTCTTGACATGTTGTTTTTCTGTTGTTGTTGTTGTTGAAAAGGACAAAAAGGGAAAATCAAATAGTTCTTCAAAGCGCGCACTGATCCCCAGACACGCCACTCTTTAAGTTGCTATGGCTAAAATCCCATGATATGATGGCTAGTTTTGATTGTTTTTTTTTATGGGCATTTAAGGTTTGCGTTCTGCTCAGATGACCTGGTGCAGTTGTGTTTCTCTCACCTCTCTTTATTTTGGGAACAATGTGGTTTAGCACACCTTTCAGAGAACTGGGTCGTCGATGAACCGAATAGACCTATACCTATTCTGAGACAAAGCAACCTGTTCTCCTTTATGTTTGTTCTGTGTGTTTTGTTTGTTTCTCTTTTGGGTTATCCACACCTGGCAGAATCACAACTGGCAAGTGATTTGGGCCTTAGGTAAAATGATAAGCTTAAAAAATAAATGCTTTTTTTTTTCCTTTCTTGTGGTTGGTCAATTCCAATGTCCAGTGCTTGGCCTTCCATTTAGTCCAGTGTTAAAAAGCTAAACTCTTTAACTTTCTCTGAGGAATGAAATAAGTAGAGCGTTTGGCGGGGATTTGTTTTTAGAAACTAAGTGCAATATTACCTGTTTTGAGTTCCTTTCGTCACACCGGTATATATTTTGTTTGGTTCCCTTTGTGTTTTATTTCAGTGATCATTATCAACACTACATACCATTAATCTGCAATTTTACGTTCGGCATGGTTGTGACCTTTTTGTCTTAGTTCTTCCTCAGCTAAATAAACTTGTTTTGTTCAAACATTAAAACATTTGTCTTGTTGAATTTTATTCCCCTGTTAAAATCCTTGAGGAACCTTCGGAGGTTTGAAACTGTGGAGGAACCTCTTAAAGTACTTTAAAGCCCAAGGACCGTCAGCGGGCTGAAAGTGTTATTACTAACTTCTGTTACCAGAGAATAGCCCCGCCAGTTTGTAGTTAACGAATAATATGCCTTAGTGTGATAATCTTTGAAGTGCAAAAAAAAAAAAAAACGGTTTCTTGGAGGTTCCTTAAGAGGTTCTTCCAAGCATCTTGTACTTTAAACAGTGTATATTTGGAGAAACGTACTGACTTTATCTCACCAAAACAAATTTGTAGCTCTTGAAAAGCCTGTTGACCTTAAGAATGGGTCATCCTAAGAACCTTTTCTTGAAAGCACCTTAAGAGGTTCCTCCACAGTTTTAAATGGAAGAACCTCCAGAAGTTCCTCAAGGACCCTGTTCCTTTAATAGTGTACCATTTGGAATTTGTCCATAATTGTCCATAACTAACTGAGGGACAGATAGTTTCTTGGAAAAACAGAAATCTGTCAGTAAACACCATACATAGGGAAGTCCCATAATGTAAAACTCCCATTGCTCAAGCAACTGCTAGATGCCAGACTCTATACTGTTGTATGAAGATGTTGTAGCACTAAACCAAGTTGAACTTCTAAAAACACTACAGGAATGTGAAGTCAAAAAGGTCCCGACAGCAACTGCACTGCAGTTCCTCAGCTGACTGTAGGTGTTTATAAGTGTGCTGTGTCCTCAGCAAAGTTTTAAACAGTAAAAAAAACAGGCATCCTGGTCTCAACTACTATTTCTACAACTAGCCTACTTCTAATCATTTTTGCTCTCAGAGGCCAGAACGATAATCAAAGACCTAAAGGCTCTTTTAGACCCAAAGATCTAAAAAGACCACAGACATGTAAACTCAAACAGTGACTGATAGTAACTGCAGTGCAGTCCTCCATTTGACACTAGGTGTTTGTGCTCATAACTGGTGCAACAGTGCCCCTACTGGCAAAATGTAAATTTACAATACTTTACAGCAGTCACTTGGAAAAGCTCCAAGAAATGCATTTTTTTGTATGCATGTTTGTTTATACACCATCCAAATGAGTTCTGATAAAGAAGAAGAGGCGAGTTCATCTATCTGAAACATTCCTAAAGGCGATTTTCTTAAGCGTGTTTCTCTTTCTGTTCTTTTCTCTTTCACTTTTTCTTTGCAGGAAGCCTGATGCAGTAGATGAGCTCAGTAGATCAACAGATTTTTACCCTTTTCGTTGTAAAGATTACCTAGACTATAATCCAAGACTGCTCTGAGGTGTTGGACACCAAGACGCCAGCACCATTTATTGGTGCTCACCCCATGACCTCATCTCACTAGGGCACTCTTCGGTCACAGTTCAACAGTAGCTCCAGGACAGTTGTAAATTCTTAGCTGAGAGGGCTGTACAAGCTGCACGTACAACCTGCAAGGCACTATTGTCATGAAACAGTCCGATATCCATCCCTGGGCAAGTCGCTTTGCATGCGTTTCAGGGTGAAGAAGGCCTCAGGTTAGCCTAGGCTGTCTTTAAACGTTGTTTAAAAATGTTTTAAAGGAATCATTTACACAAGTTCCTAACAACACTATGAATAATTCATTTCGGTATGACTAAAGGGGATATATTCTGACTTTCCAACGAGCGCATAGGGCTTAAAAATGAGTAATTCTACTTTTTATGTCTTTCTGAAATGAAATATTCAAACGCTGCTGCGAACACATTCAACAAGTGGCAGATAGATCAATGCTGTGTTTAGAAGCCGCATTTAGAAAATCCATTTAATTACGTCAGCTGTGTTTTGTAATTATCGATTAGACTGAGGAATGCTTTGGAGTGGCACGCAAAGGACTGAAAGCCTGAGAGGTCAATTTAAAGCCAGGAATACAATCACACATCAGAGCTGGCTTGTGCTAAGCATGGCAGCTTGCATTGTCCCAAAGCAAGTACACAAGGCTGCTGGAACAGTAAGTGAATATGACAGTGTTGTGACACTGTGCAGTTTCCACTAAAGCGTGGACTTTCCCTGTCTTTCCTCAGCAAAGTTCCAGTCAGCATCAAAGCCTTCCACTTTTGATAAGGTAACAACATGTGCATCCTGGTCTTTTTCTACTCTTTCATCTCATCCGACGGGATACTCATTAAAGAGACATTGTCAATGTCCAGATATGTGAGAAATCATCAAAAGAAGATGTAGCTGATCTATTCTAACATCCCGGAATAGGAGTGCTCATTCCCGGTCCACCCGGACGACCCTGATAAGTTCTGATCCAACACACCTGGATCTAATATTCAGATGCTGGTGAAGGTCCGGAACCTGGACTAAGCACCTCTGTGCTAATTATTGCTAGTTTGTGTAAAGCTGTCTCCTTTTCAACAGGTCATACACACTCTGCAGCATGCTCTTAGCAATGGCAATGGAACGTAGCCATGTTGCTCTCAACAGATCACACGAGCTAGTGAACTAGCTTCCAAGTTCAAAATGGCACTGTGAGATTTTGTTGTGCCGCCAGGTGGTTTTAGGCCCAGGCTATGATGAGTCAGCTTTGACCCAGCACTTTTCGCTCCCCCCCCATGGCCCCTTACTCCATTGACTCCTGTGGGTCAGGGCCTTTGTGCTAAGCTGACCCTGAAGTTGGGGCATAAAAGAGGGTGGGATTAGCGGGTGGTGCTAGCTGCTGATTAGCCCTTGCTGACGCCACACAGGCCTCAGCTGTTTCCGCTCACTGGCTAATCCTAGAGCTGCAGGACGAGCAGCTCCCGCCCTTAGCACACAGCTACAGCTGCAGCGTGGCTAAAACCTTCTAGATAGTTCTGTACTGTGAGGCTAAAGAACGCCTCCCGGCGTTTGGGAAAACTGTGCTTGGGGAATGCAGCTCTGAGGTTATGTAATAGACAAAGACAAATGTAGGCTGGAAGAAGCACAGAACGTTTGTTCGCAATTGCTAAGAGACAGTTTGATTGGAAAAATAGATGTTGACAGCTTGGCTTATGGGACATATGAGGATATACAAGCTGTTTTTGTGATGTATTTTCCCCAATTAACCTTTGAATAGATCGATTCGTGAGGATGCCACAGAATAAGTTAATAGATTTTTTAAAAAGGTGTTCAGGCAGAACATCTCCAGTGGCCACAGGGGAATGGGACAGGAATGACTAATTGCTCTGTCCGAGAATATGAGTCAGAAGTTTCTTATGAACTTCCCTACTGGTCTGCTGGTGTCTCATTATAGGATGTATTCTTATTTTATTTGAAATGTATATCATACAAATAGCACAAGGCAGTGTTCATAGGCAATTTATGCATTCAGTTAGTCATTGCGAAAATGAAGTATTACCAATTAAATAGGACTCTCTGGAGTGATAAACATGAACCTACTGGCACCATGCCTAATGCCAGATGTGGGCTAGAAGGGCACAAAGCCCCCTAGCAATGAGCTGTGGAGCTGTGGAACTGTGTTCTCTGGAATGCTGGTTGGTGCTCCATCCAATATTTTTGGGATGAGTTGGGGAGTTCGGGATGAGGTGGGGTGGTGATCGTCCAACATCCAGACCTTACTAACTTCGCCCTTTTTGCTGAAGGCAGTCAAACTCTCACAGCAATGTTCCAAAATCTAGTAGAAAGCCTTTCCTGGACAGTAGAGACAGTTACTCCAATAAAAGCAGGATGAACTCTTTTTTTAATATCCTTGATTTTGGTGGAAACAATGAACGAGCAGGTGTCCCAATACTTTTGTCCATATAGTCTTACAGAAACTCCAGAACTGATATCGTAATTCAAACCGTTCTTTAATTTGTAGGTTTGTTTGCACGGCTTCAAGTGCACCTTACGGCAGTCAAGAATACGACTAAAAGTCCTCACTCACCTCCACCGTGGTGGATGGACGTTCTCAATCTTTGCCACTGGTCCAGAGTTTTCCATTCTGTTTTGTCTTACGGCTGTGACACCCTTACACTCTGGACCCTTTTATAGAGCAGTTCCTTTGATTTGTCACACCATAACCATCCTCGCAATGTTCCCATCTAGAGCGGCATCTGCAAAGACGTCTCAGTAACATGGCAGACCTTTACAGGAACAGCTCTTCGTGGCAGGAACACTGTCAGAAATTCATCGGCAAGTCTGCAGAGTGTGAAGCTCTACAGGAATTTTGGCAGCGGCACCGTGAAAAGTCATTTGGCCCATCGCAAAGAGGAAGAACAGACTCTAAAAACTCTGAATTACATAACTTCAGTGGTGTCTTCTGAGATGGTAGATGGATTGCACACTGTTCTCCTTACCTCAGGTATACATGGTATACAGGTCATGTGAAAAAATTAGGACACCCAATGAAAACTGTTGCCTTTTTTTTTAAAAAAGAAAAAAATCCTTTAAAAAAATACATTTCAACTTGTGCAGTTTCTTTCTGATGACCGAAGAGACTTCTTTGTTGGAGACTTCTTTGTACATCTTGAGGTCTGCTCATGGACTGAACTTTGGACGACCTGACCTGGCCATGCTGGCAGTTGTTTCACTTTTTTTTTCAGTTATTTAGCAGACAGCGAAACGGCTGATTTCTAAGCGTTCTGAGATCTTTTCAAATCCCTTCCCAGACTCATCTGCATCTACTACCTTCTTTCTGAAGGGCCTCAGAGAGCTTTTTGGATCTGGCCATGGTGATCTACACCACTCACTTCAACAGGTAACAAGAGCAAACCAAACTAACTGGCTGAGGTTTAAATAAGACAGGTTCCTCCAGAATCCTCTCTAATCATGCTCTAGCTGATATGCTGCACCTGATTCTTAGACATTGGAAGTGATAATAAAAGAATCAGTAGAGAGTAAGGAAGCATTCATATTAATTAAAATTGTATTATATATATATATATATATATATATATATATATATATATATAATTGCTTTTCACTATTTTTCTATTCGTTTTCCTATTAGCCTGGAAACATTAGCCTAGAGCCACCCCTTACCACTGTGCAAACTAGATTAATCACGATACCACACTTTCTGTTTCAGTACAGAGCGCTGTGTCCTAAGGATTACGACCAAACAATAATATGACATAAGATAAATAACACATTATTGTCTGAACATTTAAGGTCATGGCAGTACACCACACGGGATGTGTGGCACAGTACTGTAAGTCCTATTGATGTAGTTTTTGTAGTGGTTCTGCTGCAGTGTTTCAGTAGCTGCCATTTAAAATGGACATGATCAATGCATATTAACACATATTAACCCTAAGTTTATTATTGTTTTAATTGTTATTATTCAGTATGTACATTTTGCATTATCTACCATGAATTACTCAATATCCACTATGCATTATTCAGTATCTACTATAAATGATTCATAGCTACTAAAAATAATTCAGTATCTACTAACAATGATTCAGTATCTACTATAAATGATCCAGTAGCTACTAAAAATGATCCAGTATCCACCATGAATTATTGAGGATCTACTAAAAATGATTCAGTATCCACCATGAATTATTGAGGATCTACTAAAAATGATTCAGGATCTACTAAAAATGATTCAGTCTCTACTAAAGATGATTCAGTATCTACTATAAATGATTCATAGCTACTAAAAGTGATGCAGTAGCTACTAAAAATAATTCAGTATCTACTAACAATGATTCAGTCGCTACTAAAAATGATTCAGTATCTACTATGAATAATTCGGTGTCTACTATAAATGATTCATAGCTACTAAAAATGATTCAGTAGCTGATAAAAATGATTCAAGATATATTATAAATAATTCAGTATCTACTATGAATGATTCAGTATCTATTATGAAACCGACATGTAAGTTATGTGGTTTGATGGAGAGGAATTGGAAGTATGGGCCCCTCATATAGGCACCCAGGGTTTAAAGGGTTAATGACCAAAGCTCAACACCAGTTGACCGAAACTCTCCGAATATCAGCTTTAAAAGATTCGACTCAATAGATCCTCTGAACAAAGTCAGCAGTGAAGCACTAAAAACATATCTGCAAATGTGGAGCCCCCTGAAATGTCCTGCTACTGAACGCCAGACTCCCACATCCTTCCGTAGCCATGGTGCTAGACAAGGCAAACACCCTCAGAAAAGAAGACAGCTGCAGGCTCTTTGTTATTGACATGCACAGGCCAGCTGTCTTCACACAATCAGAGCACCTCCTCAGCTATTGGAGGGGATGAAGAGGGAACCCAGGAATCCAGTTGTTGGTGTTCCCAGGCTTGGGTTCCAGGACATGCAGCAAGTCCCAGGATAGTCTGCATAGTGGGGGTGTGAATAGTGGAGGGGAGGGGCTCGACCTAGCCTCAGCTAGAAGCAAGGGTTCAAGTTCATACTGATTTTAGAGTGCAGAGTTATTGTTAGCCAAGCTAGGACAGCATGTAGCACTTGTGCCAAAGTGCATAGTGGAACCGAAAAGGGTTTTTAGAGCTTTGGAACAATGCCATAGAATAACCACTTTGGGTTCCATAAAGAACTTAAAGAACCTCCAAAGGACAGTTCTTTAAAAAGTAAGATCTGCAAGCATGAAGAACCTTTTTAAGAACCACAATCAAACGATTCTACACCAAAACTACACCACGTTTTTTCCTAGAATCATTCCTAGAACCTTTATTTTTAAACTTTTCATTACCTGCTATTTGGAGAGGTTTCTTCAGAGGTTATATTTTGTGCAGTCTGGGGAATAAGCTACCCTGTAAAACACGCAGTCCATGTTCTCAGCCTTTCTACTGCCGGTAAGTTGTCACAATCAAACACATGCATGCAAAGGCAGCGTCTCTTTGACGTTCACGTTTACAGATTAAGGTTGCGTTGACTCCAGCCTTGTGATCTGCTAGGATCAGAGAGAGCCGCAGTGGCAGCAGAGCTATCCTGTTCTGCCGGTAAACAAAAGTCTTTGTCGAGACCGCTTAATCCCTGCAGCATTCTGCTCAGGAGGAGGCGATTACAAGTCACAGAGTTCCAATTTGACGTGTGCGAGTTGTGCAGGGGCCCGTTGCCACATCTATTTTAGGCCTTACGTTCAGCCTCCCCAGACAGTTCTTCATTTAAGCTTCCACTCCCCTCTAGAGGGGGTTTAAACCAAATAAAATACTGCTACCTTTTTTGCAGTACTGTGTAAAATACTATTCACTATACTATGTTTATGAAGATGTCCTACTTTCTGTGGTACCTTAATCCCTGCTTGAGTCGCATGCAAAGGTTTGGGCATCCATGGTCAAATGGCATGTTCCTGTTCATTGTCTAAGTAACAATTTGCTAGTACGATAGCATGCCATCAGCATCTGATCATTTGGGAGGAGACTGTAGAGAGGAGGGAGAGAACCCAAAGAACTCTGGGCTTTTTTGGGGTGGCTTTTGCTTGCGGGAGGAAGCCAGTCCTCATTCTCTGATAAGTGGTGCTAGGAAAGGTTTGAAAGTGTTAAAAGGAGGAGATGGGGTGGTGGAGGGTTGCAAAGGCTAGTCATGGACATGTAAACATAGAGATGGTATTTATAGGATGTTAGATTGGGAGGAGGGGGCTTCTGGCATGTTACTCCTCCCAGAATTGGTGTTATTTCATAACACCACTAAATAAAGTCTCCATATAGAAAATGTGTTGCAGTTATTTTACTGCACAAATAAAAAAATGCCTGTTGCATGTACAAAGGTTATGGCATGTTGTGCATTTTTCAGCTGCAGGTGAGATGTTTTTTCATAAGGTGAAGTGTCAAGCAAAGCCTGCGACCCCGTGTTCTGTACTTTGTAATTTCTATTTTTGGGAAAAAAAACAAATATAGAGCGCATGATGCCAAATAGGACATAGGTCGTACATGTACCTGACTAGTCTCTCTCTCTCTCTCTCTCTCTCGCTCTCTCTCTCGCTCTCTCTCTCGCTCTGTCTCGCTCTCTCTCTCACATTGCAGGTGGAAGGCAATTTTATTTTCCACCAGCCTCGTTCCTTTTTTAGCCAGTTCGACTCATGCTGGCCTCCGTCTGGGCTTCTCCTGAGTCATGGCGAGCCTTGACCCCTCACGGACATGCAAAGAGCAGGTGCAGCAAGAGTCCTTCCCCACACACAACGAACGCCCCCTACTGCGATCTGTCCACATGCAATGCCAGGAAGAGAAGACCTACTGAAAATCCCCGCTTATGTAAGAGGACTGCTTAGTGCAGGGATAATTCACTTAAAGGACCATTAGTTCCTCCCTTGTCTTACTGATTTAAAACTGTGACATATGTAGAACACAATAATAATAATCATAATAATCACAATAACAACAACAACAATAATAATAATAATAATAGTAATAGTCATAATATTAGTATTCATTCTTTTATAAATACCATTATCTCATGTGTATGTGCCTGAGAAAACCTGTTTAAAGAACTGCTCCCCTGATTGATCTCCTGTCAATCACTTTATCAAACACTTCTTAACATCCCCAATACTCCCTCCCCCATCTCGGTCTACTAGAAAAACAAGGTGGAATCTGGGAAGTGCCCTGCATTGCTGTGGGCAAAAATACATTGTGCTACCAAAAAATAAAAGCCACAAAAAGAAATCAAGAGTTAACATTGGAAGTGCTTTTCCAAAATGGAGAGAATTATTACACGCAATGGGAATAAAGTAGGATGAGCTATTTCTCCTTACAGGTCTGTAAACACTGTACATGTGTTTAATGCACTAAACTGATGAAATACATCAACCTTTATCACTTCAGCTTAGCAAAGTAAAGCTTTTAGTGAACCTCCTTCACAGAAATATATGAAACACTGGTCAACTAATGATGCTAACTATCTAACACAGGTAGTGACCGATAAACTCATTGGACGATGAATGAATGAAATTCTAAATTTCACTGTAAAGAAGCTAAATATCATAGTGGACGACACCACATCAGGGAAAAAATGCTAACACTGTCACAACCCTCAGACACAGGATTTTGATGCCCACTCTTGCAAAACACCACGGCTGTACCAAAAAGTGTTTTCACAGATTGTGGGGAACATGATTAAAAAGAGAGGTTTTAGAGGCGAGCATTTATTGCGTTAATAAAAGGCACTGGTTCCAGTGCTTAGTGTTTACTGCATCTTAACTGTTAGAGGCGATAACTAATGCACCTTTAAATACAGGTATAAGCATTAATAACATGTATGTAAATAAACAAAATACTTCAATAAGTACTTTGAGCTGCTTTTATTTTATAGTTACATTTCTCCTTGTATAGCTCTCATTTTACCACCATTCATCTTGATTCAGTATGATCCAGTGGTGAACACTGTTTTGACTGGTACACAAGCACCTTGCTATTTTGAAATAACAGAGTTTTGTGTATTATGTAAATATTGCTACTGTTCCAAAATGTACCATTCACCCCTAGTCCATGGAGTTCACATATTTATATATGACAGTCCACAGCAGGTTGGCCCTCTGTATCACTGCAGCCTTCAAAGATTTCTGGCATGTTTGTGGTCATTAATGAAAACTTCAGTCAGAACTTTGGTCATGTGCGTTCAGGATTGTGTAATGGAATTACGACAATTATTATGTTCCTTTTAAATTCCTATATTATTATATTCCTTTGAGGTGAGAAAGCGCATACTTTCAACATGTGACTTTTCACATTTCCTTCTGTCGCAAATCACACACATTAGTGTGCTTGTACATTTATTTTACATCAGTATTTATTTTTGCTAATAGGTTCCATAACAACATTTATAAGAGTGGAAAGGCACACACCTGTGACTAAATAGGTGTTCCTGCTCCAGGCATGTAGTTTTACTGTGTAGCACATTTGTAATAGCATTTTGCTCAGTAATTTACTGAGCACAAGTTGTTTTCATTACTATTTAATAGGCCCCTGTTTTTTCACAGGCCTACAGTCTATGCAAAGATCATTCTCAACCTGAGGCTGATGACAATGGCCTTTGTGTGGTTTGGCCCAACATTTGCACACAAAGTGCTGTAAAGCTGTAGAGTTTTAGCAGATTGCATGGTTTAGGCATGATGACTTAATGCCATGCCACGAATAGAACTGGGCACATCCAGTCAGCAGATAAGAAACAGTGCCAAAGACAAGAAGATATTATGAGTGGGTAAGTGGAGCTGGATGAAATTTGCATTATTTAAGCAACATGCGACTCATCAAAACATGTTCTGATTTTCTGCCCTGTCCTTATAACTTAAACGTAGGCAGTGGTGGCTCAGTGGTTAGAGCGCTGGGCTATTAATAACAGGGTTGTGGGTTTGATTCCTGGGCTCGGCAAGCTGCCACTGTTGGGCCCTTGGGCAAGGCCCTTTACCCTCTCTGCTCCCTGAGCGCTGGAGTTGGCTGCCCACCGCTCTGGGTGTGTGTGTGTGTGTGTACTCACTGCCCCTTGTTCACTAGTGTGTGTGTGTGAATGTTCACTGTACAGTGACAAATACATGCACCTTTACCTTTTTTTTTACCTTTTTTTTTTTATTATTGTTAGAACATACATGCTTTAATGTAAACGCATTCACAAAACAGTGAATTTAAAATGGCCTTTACTATTACTTCCTATTTATGTTATAGGAAAGTCTCAAGAAAACACTAACAAAGATATGTACTATGAATAAAACCCAGCCATTTTTAGCCACAAACCTATAACAGCCCATTACCCTAAAAGCCTCATAGGCCTCTACTTCCTGTTACATCCTCAGCTTTCAGTTCTTGGCTGACAGAAGTGGAACCGGATGTGGTCTTCTACTGTTGTAGCCCATATCCCTTAAAGGTTCCACCTGTTATGCATGCTTTCTGACATGGGCCATTATCATGCTGGAAGATCGGGTCCATGAAAGGGTGCACATGGTCCGCAACGGTCCTCAAATACAAGCGACATTTAAGCCAAGACAACATTCCCCAAACTATTACTCTGCCTCCACCAGCCTGGACTGTTGACACAAGTCAGACTGGGTCCATAGATTCAAGCTGTTGACACTAGCATCTGTGTACCTAGCAGAATTCAAGACTCATCATATCAGGCTACGTTTTTCATGACTTCAGCTGTCCAGTTTCTGGAGAGCCTGTGCCCACTGTGTTGTGTACTGTGCTGTATGTTGCATATTATGCCGAAATAATGTTGTATATTATACTTTTCTGTTCACCACAATTATATAGAGTGGTTATCTGAGTAACTGTAACTTTTCTTTCAGCTTGAACCCAGAACTGCCCAGGAGATCAGCAGTTCTTGAAATACTCAAACTAGCTAGTCTGGTACAATCATACCATCCTCAAAACCACAGAGATCATGTTTTTTCCCCCATTCTGATGGCTGATGTGAACATTAGCTGAAGCTGATGGGCCATATTTGTGATGATGGACCGTTTTATGCTTTGCCCTGCAGCCACTTCAAAATGGGCTCATTTTTGAAACAGCATATTAACAGTGTTTATATGCACCAACACTATTATTTTATAATTATCCAATTGAGTAGGTTATGAGACATGCAGTTTAATTACATTTACAAGTCTCAAAAAACACTGACAAAAAAACAACTGTCCGACATGTCTGCTCAACGAGTAAAATCCATCTATCAGCCATTTTTAGATGCATACCTATAACAACCTATTACCATAACAGCCTCATGGGCGTCTCTTTCCTCCTCAGATGAAACGGTGATCTGGATTTGGGCTCAGTTCATTTTCCATAACATCTGATACTGCAAGAAAGTCCTTGCCTCATTGGAAAATAAATTAATACCCCTCAAGTCATCCAAGGAGTTGACATACTGGGTAACCCCAGTAAACATCCCTGAGCCTCATATGACCTCATCTGAAAACATCACAACACTACAGTGTACAGCTGAAAGTGTGTTTTTCTGATTGTGTGCTGGATTAACTGTCTGCATCAGATGAAAGTAGCGTCCTTGCTAAAGGACTATGGTTTGCTGTGTGGTCCGCATGGTGCTGAAAGGACTTACACTCGGGCTGTCTATCATAACAATGTGTGGGTATGTAATGACAAGAATGTTTGCACCATGGAGGTCACAATAGTGTTCACCCTGTCCTCTCTGCTTGACTTACTGAAGTACTATGGTTCCATTTAGGCCCCTTCCCAGAAACATAGCAACATTTGCTCTATTTGTGCTCAAAGGTAAACCATGAGAAGAATACACACTCAACAAGCACTTTCATAGGACCACTATACTAATTCTGAGAAGAACTTCTCAAAATATCCTCAGTTCAAGGTATTGGAAACCATCTGGTGCATGTTGAAATGAATGCGCCACACAGCTCCAGCAGATTATCCCCCCAGTTTGAGCAATATTTTGGTCCAGGAAAGGATGCACATGGTCAGCAATGGTCCTCAAATACAAGCAACATTTAAGACAAGACAATATTCCCCACACTATTACACCGCCTCCACCAGCCTGGACTGTTGACACACATCAGGTTGGGTCCATAGATTCAAGCTGTTGTGCATTCTGAGATGCTGTTCTGCTTTACGGTGTATAGAGTACTGAGTACTGTAGCCTTGTTGTCAGCTCTAACCTGTCTGGATATTCTCTGTTGACCTCTCTCATCAACAAGGTGTTTCCATCAGCAGAACTGCATTCACTGGATGCTAAAATCCCAGGAGATCAACAGTTCTAGAAATACTCAAACCAGCCCACTCTGGTAGCAACAATCATGCAATGCTCACTTTTTGCAATCTGATTCTGATGGTTGATATCAACACTTCCTGAAGCTGCTGGACTGTGCATGCATGATTTTATGCATTGCAATCCTGCTACATGACTCAATGGATAATTGCATGAATGAGTAAGTGTACAGATGTTCCTAATGGTAACATACATTCAGCCAAGATATGTCCATACGTTTGACTGGCGCTGTGCCGTATGTGCTCTTGATAGAACAGACTGAGTAAAACTGTAAGAGTAAAATATCTACCTTATTTGCCATCATCCCCTGCTGACTCTTAATCTGGCTTGGGGGGGTGGGGGGGGGGGGTTGCATTGAGTGAAAACCCCTACAGTCAAAGCAACACGTACAGTGCACTCAAAAATGTGAGTCACACAATGAGAGGGAACTTGGAACTTGATAACATTTGAGATTAGACTCAGTATGAAGTCTCGGAGCGTCTGGCTCACTCCTTGGCTTTCCAGCACTTTCCAGCACACACTCGCTCTCTTTCTCCCACTCTATTTTTTTCCCTCTGTCTCCTTCCATGGCTCTCCCAGCTGGGCAGATGATTCAGCAGACACTTACAAAATCCGCCTGCTACGACACAGCCTGCAGAGCTCAGAAATCCAGCCAATAAGCAGTCTCTTCTGGAGACACACCTACACAACTCCTCCCATTTCTCCTATCTCTCCACCCCCTTACAGACCCTCTCAAGCCCCTTTCAGGCCTCTGTGAGTAATGACAGGTCATTCAGGATATGTTTTTTTTTTGGACACTGTACACGGCCCATCAAAAGTTTGGGGACACTTTGACGAGCCTTTGAAAACTTTCTTGCTGTTAACTGCTCTTTTCAGTCATGTACCAAAAATATATGCAAACATCTCAACCCGATAATGCGGACCACGCTCACTGTGAGCCAAGGCAAGGGAGGGGACCTCAAGAAACTTGTGCAGCTGATGAAACTTGAAGCCAGACCAACCCCCCCTTGCTGAGCAAAGACCAAGCATGAGTTGGAAGAGGAGGAGGAGCTAGGGTGGTGGTAGGGTGTGAATGTTGATCAGAAGGTGAGGGAAGAGGAGCGTTTTATTGGGTGAGTTTGGGGCGTGGTCTTTCTCCCAAACTTGAGTTATTTCATAACTCCATCTTGAGAACATTTTGCAGCACTCAGTTCATGTTCATCAAATTTTGTTATATTAAACATGTTTTGCCTAAATAATAACTGGATAGTTTCATTTATGTTTTGTTTATATTTAAGGAAATATTTAAAAATAATCTTTAAAAGCCGATTTTTAACAGTTTGGTCAAAACGTGTCTGAAAAAGTAACATGTGGCATTTCTACTAAACTTGCACTGTAACTGCTAAAATGTTAATATGTTCAATATTTACAAATCAACAAAGTAAACACATCCCATTTGTGTTTCAAAATCATACAAAACCACCTTTTTGAGGAGGAACATGTATGAAGCCCCACCTCCCAATCTAACATCGTATTCATAACATCTGTACCTTGTTCACATGTCTACTACCAGCCCGTCACGTCCCTTTAACTCTCTTCAATTTTTCATTTCTAGCTCCACTTGCTAGAGAGTGGGGATGGGCTTTCGACCACAAGCAGAAGCCTCCTGAACTCCAGCCCAATGTTCCCTGAGTTCTCTCCCCAGATCATAATATGCTGATGGCATGGCTCGAACTAGCAAAGAAAGGCTCCTTTGGTAAAGATAATGGTTTGCCGTATGGAACCATGTTAACATTAAGAAGGTTCTCTGGATTAGTCTGAACTTTTTGTAGATTTCTCTACATAGACCTTTTTTATATAGGGTTCTAAATAGCACCAAATGGTTCT
This sequence comes from Salminus brasiliensis, assembly GCF_030463535.1. Taxonomy (NCBI): domain Eukaryota; kingdom Metazoa; phylum Chordata; class Actinopteri; order Characiformes; family Bryconidae; genus Salminus; species Salminus brasiliensis. The sequence goes on along the minus strand of NC_132897.1, from coordinate 22,086,131 downwards.
AAGATGTGAAGAACAACAGTTTGGTAACAAATAGAAACCATTTCTTGGTGGCTTTTAGGAAAATATACAAGATGGTTTATGCCAGGAGATTTTATCGTTATCTCTTTACAGCACCCGTGGCCTTATGGTTACATAAGCATGGCTTGGGGCCAAAAGGTTGTTGGTTCAGTACCCAAGATTGGTATCCACAGCTAAGGTGCACTTGAGCAAGGCACTAAACCTTAAATTGCAGAAGTTGAATTCTGTTGTACTGCTGCGAGATGATTTATGGCATACACATTTATACAGAGTAGGACAATATGGAGGAGGGTGGTGTTATACACTATACTTTACCAGCTGCTCTTGACTTCCCAAATTTCTCCAGAGCTTCCAGTCATTCAGTCTCTTTCTTCATGCTCTAATTTGGCTTTTACTATGTTTGACCCATTCAGAGTGGGTGTTTTGAGGTAAGATCAATTTTCTGACTCATTTCTCTAACGTAAACCACTGTAGTAACTGTGGGACGTGCCAAATGGCAGGGCCACTCTCTGTCCTCTACACATCCTGTGTGCTGTAGAAGAGGGCTATTGCAACAGGTTGAGTCAGCATGGTGAGTGCCGAATGAGGAATGTGTTACACACTCGGCCGCAGCTTGTGGACTTCCCCATCTGCATGCCAGCATGCTCACACTGCCGCCAGCCCAAGCCAGTGGCCTATGCGCGTATGCACTACACGGTCCACACAGCCAGTTTCTCTATGCGAGAGTGAATGAACTGTTAATATTGCTCTTTTGGCCATAGGTGGCATACATTTATAGCCTAACCAACTTTGTCACAATACACCATGTTCTTCAAAAGCATACTGCATTTTTACCACTGTATAATAAATGAGTACACAACAGGAGGCAGACAGGTATCCTTTAAGAAGGGGTGGGGTGGCAGGGGAAGGGGGTTCCTCAACGGTACTTTAGTAAAGGCCACAGTTATATATTGAACAATGGCAACTTAAACATCCATCTGAATGCTTAACTGCTAGTTTCTTTCATATATACCGGTCTAGTTATACAAGAGCAGTTGACGCAAGATTACGCAGAGTAGCATGTATCAGCATCATCGGTATGTGTCTTCAATCCACACTCTGGCCTCTACCTGTCACGACTGAACCATCACGACTGAACATCATTTCAGGTGAGAGCAAATTTCGTGTGGTTCACATTTCGCGTACATAGCTATTGCATGTATAAAGCAATACTTGCACAGGTGCTACTGTAGTCTCAGATAGGGCTTGTGTACAAAGACTGGCTTTACAACTCTTATCCTGACTCAATAAGGTTCTGTAAGACACTGTGACACTGTGCTATTCGCCCAAACAATCTTTCAAGCGAAGCCACTTTTGCATCCCAGAACAAAATAATGACAGTACAAGCAACTATTTCAGACTTTCACATGAAGCTACTTTGTAGAAAGTTTCAAGGTTATCTCTCCCTAGGACCAAAAACAAGAACAGCGATCCGGTTCCAGCTGGATTTCTGGGTGCTGCAGGCTGTGGGCAGATGAATCTTTTATCTGCTGTGAATGGTATGAATTCAAAAGCTTGAAATTTCAGAGCTCCTGGTGTGTTTCAGTCTTTTCTGAAGACACCATGTCCTACGATAAACCATACAAAATACATGTTCCTGACATGCTCTGCTAAAAGACATAGTTTGGCAAATAGTACAATTCTTAATGACAGAGCTATGAGGCTAATGGACCTGATAAGCAATGGAAGCTAATGGTGTACGAATTCGCTGTGAACAGACTATATGCTATCAAAATGGTCACAGAAAGGGTTGCATGTGGCATTACTCCGAAACCTGCTATGTAACTTCTAACATGCCTGTTAATATGTTCAATTATTACAAATCATTACAAATCAACAAACAAAACACAACCATTTGTGTTTAAAATCACACATAGAGGAACATGTATGAAGTCCCTTCTCCCAATCTAACATCCTCTACATACCATCTATACCTTGTTCATGTGTCTATGATAAGTCATTGCAACCGCCCTGTCACCTCCCTTTGACTTTCTCAAGGTTTTCATTGCTAACTCCTCTTACCAGAGAGGGGTGACTGGCCTCTTTCCACAGAAGCAGAAGCCACCTGAAAGTTCTCCAGCCCAAAGTTCTCGGAGTTATCTCCTCCCAAATCATCATGTTTTGATGGCCTGGCTTAGAACTAGCAAAGAAAGGCTCCTTTAGTAAAGAGAATAATAGACTATATGCCTAATTCATCACACACTTACCTCAAACCACACAGAGTGGTCAGATGATCTCAAACTGAGCATTTACGTCTTTCCTGGCACTTTAAGTGGCTAAACGTCCATTGCTAGATTAGCCTTCTTTTAGCTTGATTTAAAGGGGGTGTTTTGAAGGCATAGCTAAGTCTTAGTTGGATCAATCAATGCCTTTTAGGGACCACCTGTCCTACTTTGCCCAGCAGTGTTTTTCAGAAAGGTCCAGAAGCAACACATACCTGAGCGGTTATCTAACTGCTTTGTTGAGTCTTTACAGCTCACAGTTTTACACAGCGCCATTTCTCTATAGTGTGAAACAGGTGTTGTGGGTGGTCTGGGCTGACCTTATCAGTATGCAGTGTATTAAAAGAGCTCATCAGACAGTTCTTTCGATCAAGCTTTCATGGGACTTTCTCTCTGTCATTTACAATAACGTTTTTACAGCATTATAAAGGCACATTCGTATATATGCAAGGATATGCGATATAAAGTAACAATATCAAAAGTATACAGCAATAAATCTCTTATTTAACTGATTGGATGTCAGGAGCACAGTGTGATACTATTAATGGCAGAGCAGTTTCTCTTTCAAGCCAAGATCAGGTTGATTTAAAAGAACTGTTCTAGCTGTTCTAGCATGCGCGATCACTGTAGGTCATAAACAACCCATTTGAACTTCAGGAAAGCTCTCGGCCTTTCTCTCCAGCCTTTGTTCTTGCAGACAGTAACCCTCTGTTCCTCACAGAAGCCCAATTGATGCCTGCAGATGAGCTGCCTCTCACCCGTTGCATGTGAGATCAGTTTTAGGCGGAAGCTGCACTTTGTGACCTGCCTCAGGAAGAGTCTGAATCTCAGAAGGTTCGTAACTCACTGTACATTGTGCAAGCATTTCATGATGAGTGGGTCATTAAATATGGCTCATGAAGGTGGGCAACGGTCAGAAAGCTTTTATATAAGATTACAGAAGTCATTTTAATATAATATGATATGATTATACTATTAACTGAGACATGAACTGACAAGGTAAACATACATTCTATGCCCAAATGTTTGTGGACACCCCATCTAATTAATGCATTCAGCTAATTTAAGTTGCACCCATTGCTGACACAGATGTGCAAATGCACACACAAACAGCTTGTCTAGTCCCTGTACAGAAGTGCTGCCAATAGAATAGGACATTGGAGCAGATAAACATGAACCTATTGGCACCATCTCTAATGCCAGGTGTGTGCTAGAGGGACATAAAGCCACTCAGCATTGAGCTGTGGAGCAGTGGACGTGTGTTCTCTGGAATGTTGGTTGGTGCTCTATCCAATACTTTTGGGATGAGTTAAGGGGGAGGTGGGGTGGTGATCATCCAACACCATGGTCGCGCTAATGCTTTTGTAGCTGAATGCAATCAAATCCTCATTGCAATTCTTCAGAGTCTAGCAGAAAGCATGTCTTGGACAGCAGAGACAACTATTCCAATGAAAGCAGAGTGAACTATTTTTTAATACCATTGATTTCAGTTGAAACGATGAACGAGCAGGTGTCCCAATACTTTTGTCCTAAATAACAGGGATTTTGTAGAAGTGTTTTCTTTGTAAAGTGTATAGGATTGCCCTAGACTAGAGCTCCTTTGTGAACTCCTGTAGCGGCCCTGGTTCCTGCTAAATATGAAATATTAGTCCCTGTGCAGTTCTTCTTTGATGAGACGCTGGTGTGACCTTTCACCTTTTCTCACACCCTTGTTTAGGCCTCTTACCCCATTAACAACCCCCTTTTCACCCTCTCCTCCTAAATGCCCTTAGAGGCAATCTGGCACACTTGGTTCTTTTATAGCAACCTGATGCATCCATGTAAACCCTCAGGCCTGGGCTGAAGCTGGACAGAGCTTCATGGGTATTAGCTGTCCCCAGTGCCTCACATGAGTCACGCTAGAGCAGCAGAAGTGGAAAACGCCGAACAAAACTGGTTCAGACTGGCTGGGTGATTCAAAGAGAGATGAGGAGGTTGAAGATAGAGAGTGGGACGGAAGAAGAGAGACAGTGTGTGTGTGTGTGTGTGTGTGTGTGTGAGTGAGTAACAGGGAGATAGAGGCTGCTCTGTTCCTGCGACTGCTTTATGGCCTGCCGGCTTGGCACCATAGGAATGTCTTATCATGGCCATTGCGTGTCATCTGCTATGTGTGCTTTGACATCATACACACACACACACACGCATGCATGCCCACACATATACAGCTACATACATGCAATATGGGCTGATATTGCAGTGTAGGTTATTGAGAGGCTGGGGGGAGATTCAGTTTTGGACTCTTTATAACACCAACAGAGACACTCTAAGTAATAAAAGGAAATAATGTACTTTATGACAAGGTTTTAAGCAAATGCACTTATTTTCTAAACAAACCGATATTGTACAAATATTTCTAGAATTTTTAGAAAAGCCTTTTTATTTAAATGTTACTTCTAAATGTATATAATTTAATTTTAACTGAATTTATGTAAAATGTATGTTTTTCAGAAATTCTAAAATTAATTTATGTGTTTTTTATTTTTGGGATAAGTCAACTTCTAAATGTATGTGGACATTGTAACTACTGTAATTTATTTTTTTGGCTATATTACCTTCTTCATTTATGTACAATACATTAATTTTAGAATTGACCACTTAATAAAGTTTAGTATACCTGAGTCTACTTTTCTTCTAGGGAGTAAATAAAGTCCTTAAATAAAGTCATTTTCAATACACACAGCACTGACTATATCCACCATGTCCACAGTCATTTATTTATTTACTCACAGACTCCTAAAATGACCTGGACAGTTGTTTCGCTATGTGGATTATCTAGGCCGTCAGAAATAGCTAAGGGTTTCATTAGCAGCATGCCTTTGCCTATTTGTACAGGTCACATCTTCACATAACCTCTCCTGCATTTGGTAACCCACTTCGTCTTGCCAGGGTAAGTGTCAAGACCACCGTGACGGTCTGAACATCTTGGCAAGCTGACCTAAAGACAGATCAGTCTCACAGAGTTATGAGTTATGCTTGGTCAGACAGCTAGAATTCCTGACTCAAGTATCATGGACCTCTAAGTAGATTATACAACATGGCCATTTTGACATGACATAAGTAGGCCAGGGTAGTCTCTTCATGCAATGGAAAAATAATGCTGACATTTCTTACTGGCTGTTTTTTTTTGTCTCAAATTTAGATGAACTGCATTTGATATATGCCATTGTGTACAGCGCTGATTAATCCACAGCAGTTATTATGCTCTGAATATTCTAATATACATTCTATATAATGTATATAATGTATATAAGTGCCTAGATGTGTTATCATGGCAATTAAAGCAAGTCTCAGTACTCATGGAATTCATGGTAACTACTATATGAATCTGCTGAACTGCTTACAAGCTACACTGAGGCCTTTTCCTTTGCTGTCTACTACTGCTAACACAATAGCTCCTTGTGTGTGTGTGTGTGTGTGTGTGTGTGTGTGTGTGTGTGTTTCTGTGTACAAATTATCAAGCAGGTATGTATAAACCACTCAGCCATAACGTTAAAATCACCTGTCTAATATTGTGTAGGCCCTCCTTGTGCCACCAAAACAGCTCTGAACCTTGAAGGCATAGACTCCACAAGGCCTCTGTAGGCATCCTGTGGTATCTGGCTGGATAGATGCAGTAGATACTTTAATTCTGGTAAGCTGTGAGGCAGGGCCTCCATGGATCACATTAATGAACACTGGGTGCCCAGTGCCCTGGACTCTTTTGCCAGTTCACCGGTTGTCCTTCCTTGGAACTCTTTTGGTAGGTACTGACCACTGCACACCAGGAACACCCCACTAGACTAGATGCTGTTATGGAAATTCTCTGGCCCAGTCGTTTTTTGGGGGCAGTAAGTTCAGATCTCTCCTCAAGGAAGGTCAGTATGCGCAGTTACTATCCACTTCCTAGTTGAGCTTTGAGTCCTGGTTTGTTGCCTGGTTTGTTTAATTTCCAGAACATGCCTACAACAGCCCAGCTCTATGGAGTGTTCGGCTTATTGTGGTCGTATGGACAGAAACTCTCTGCTTGGGAACTCTGCAGCTTCTTCAGGATTACCTTTGGTCTCTGTGCTGCCTCTCTGATTAATGCCCTCCGTGCCCGGTCTGAGAGTTTTGGTGGGCGGGCCGCTCTTGGCAGGTTTGTTGGGGTAGCATTTTCTTTCCATTTGATGATAATGGATTTGATAGTGCTCCGGGTGTCATCAGAGATTTGGATATTTTTTTTATAACCCAACCCTGACTTGTACTTCTATACAACTTTGTCCCTGACTTGTTTGGAGATCTTCTTTGTCCTTATGGTGTTGTTTGGTTAGTGCTGCCTCTTGCTTAATGGCGTTGAAGCCTCTGAGGCCTTTCAGGAAAGATGTGTACATACTGACCAATCATGTGACACTTAGATTGCACACAGGTGGACTTCATTTCACTAAGCATGTGAGTTCTGAAGGTAATTGGATGCACCATAACTTTTTAGGGGCTTCATAGCAAAGGGGGTGAATACATATGCACATGCCAATTTTCAGTTATTCCACAAAAATGTTTATATATATATTATATATTCTCATTTCACATACAATACAAAAACATTTAACTACAGGCTGTAATGTAACAAAATAGGAAAAAAGTGAATACAAAGGTGAATAAAAAGGTGAAGGTGAATACTTTTGCAAGGCACTGTACATACACTTGTGACCCTGACGATTTACGCACTTGAAACCGAAACTGAAACTGCAAACACACCACTTAGCAAACAACTGTCACCTGCTGGCAAGCTCAGATGCTTTAGGAAACTTTGGGATTTTCATAGAATTTCAACACCTTATCCTGTTGAGCTCACATGGAACAAATTGCACACCTTTAAAGTCATGATTTGTCAAAACAACTCATTTACACAGTTACACCACTTAACCCTCATTCATCAGCCCAGAGAACACAGTTCCACTGCTCCACAGCTCAATGCTGATCTCCTCACTGCTCATCGCAAACCCACAGGGACATTCAGCCCCGCTGTGTGAGTGTGCGCGGCTGTCCAGGCACTGTGTCGGACGCAGTAGCAGCAGCTGCAGTCTCAGCTCAGCTGGAAAGACGGGCCTTGCTTTCTGACACCCCCACCCCCCCCTCCCCGCTGACTTGTGTGCACTCATCTGGAACTGATCCATCTGTGAGTGTGCACAGCCTCGGGGGTCAAGGCCCTGTGACCCCTCCGCCGATCTGTTTGCTCAGGGCGGAGTCAGAGCCAGTGCGGGACCCTGGGAATGCTCACCTAAAGCAAGGAGGGAGGGGGGGAGAGCAGGCCGCCACTGTGAAAGACTCTATAGAGGGGTTATGTGATTTACAGGGGGGAATCGTAATGGGGGAAGGGGCAGTTTTAGGAAGGACTGAGTGAGGTCTCAGTGTTGGACACTTAAGCCCCTTTCATTCCTGTACTCTTATGTGAGTTGTAATCCCTGCAGTTGATCCAGCACAACTGTCTGCTCACCACAATTCCACAGACTGTTTTTCTGAGTTACTGTAGCCTTTCTGGCAGCTTTCTCTAACCAGTCTGACCTCATTCTCCTTGACCTCTCAGGTCAGCAAGGTGTTTCGGTCTGCAGTCTTCTGCTTACTGGGTGTTTGTTTTCTTTATTACACCATTCTGAGCAAACTCTTGAGACATTGTGCTAAAAATCCCAAGAGATCAGCGGTTCTAAGAACACTTAAACTGGCCCATCTGGCACAAACAATCAAGTAACGCTCAAAATCACTGAGATCACATTTTTCCCTCATTCTGATGGTTGATAAGAACATGACCTGAAGCTGCTGGCCTGTGGTCTGTGTGATTTTATGCTTTATACCACAACCACATGCTTGGTTGACTTTTTAATTGCATGATTGAGTAGGTCTTCTTAATAAAGTGCTTATGTAAAACCTTTCTAACTATGGCCTAAACCTGACTTGAATGACAAATAGAGGAAAGTCAAATACAAGCACTGCTTCTCCTTACAATTGTAACAATGTCATTGTTTGAGGGTTTCTTACATGGGTGATCTGAATCTCACTGCTCTGCTTATGATTTAAAGCAGCATTATGCAAGAATTGGTAGTTCTTGTTTGTGGGCTCCCGCTAGAGTCGGGAAGTGTAATTTGTGCCGAGACACCACTAAAGGAAATGCTTTACACATGCATTTCTGGAAATACAGACACAGAAAGTGACATGGCAGAGTAATATTAAAGGATTTTTACACAAATATGACTCAGGTTACACAGCTTTGCTAGGTTCTCACAAGTGTTGCCCTACCAGCTTCACCAAAGATACACAGTGCAGTTAGCAGCGTGCTGATCCTGGAGTAGCAACAACCGAGATACTACTCACCTTATTACAGGTCAGAGGAGCATCACGATGCATTTAAAAATGCTACATAGCGTTGCTTTAAGTTTAAGGTGCGGGGAATAAAGAATGGTAACAGGCAAGTGATACTCTATTAAGAGTTATCAGGAGCAGATCTTGTTACAGAAGTGGTGCCGAACAAAACAGATTTTGCAGTTTCAAAGGAACGCAGAAAACAGGTCACTCCATTCAGATGAATGAGGAAAGGTGTGTCTCACGCATGAAGACCTTAAGGGCAAGGCTTTTGTTTGGCTTGGACCGAACCCAGACGTTTCAAAACAAGTAGACATGATAAACACCAAGAGCAGGACAGCAGTAAGCAATAGCTCACATTTCAACACTGTTGAGTGGCGGCCAAAAATGTGATGGAAGAACAGAAATGAATAGGATACACATAACAAAGTCAGAAAAGGGGGGTATTGTGTGCCGTAATAGAGTGAGCGTGACAGAGAGACAGAGCTAGGTGGTCAGACAGACATGGACAGAAAGAACTAGACGTGCTGAGTAGACTGAATCATGACTTTTAGGAACTCTGAGTAAACCCTGCCTGTATAGTCCAGGCCCAGAGCTCTGTGTGTGTGTATAGTAAAGACTGTAAGAGGCCCCAGATGGCTGCATGTTTAAACAGAGGTTAGAAAAGTGCTGAATCAAAAGACAGCTCATCAGATCCCAGCAGAACCACTTGTTGGTTCAAGTCAGTGTCTCTCTCTGTACAGTCACTCGTCTTCCTGGACAGTGGTTTAGTCTGGAACTAAGACTAATAATCTGCCGTCTGAAGCTCACAATAGTTGTCATCACTTGTCCAATAAGTTGCAAAACTACATAACCTTCTGCAGTTTTTTTTGTAGGTGCCATCACTGAAACTGTGTCCTCCTTTTTAATGTTATATGTATATGTATTTAGATATGTATATTTGAACACAGCTGCTGGTGTTTACATTGTTGGAACTCACTTAGAACACAGCTAGCATTAGATTACCTAGTTGTGTTAGGAAGCTTTTTGCCTTCTCCTGCATTTGGTTATTTTACTGTGCAGCACTTTGGTTGCTTTGGTTTGACACTTGATGTCTTTTAAATGTGCTGTAATATCACACAAAATGAATAATGGTCAAATATGTACAGTAGGTCTAAAAGACCTAAGGGAAATACATTCTAAGGGTGTATAACAGGCCCAACATTTGCCAAGAAAAACTTTCCCACACCATTACACCCCCTCCACCAGCCTAGACCGTTTGCACAAGGATGTTGGGTCCATGTATTCATGTTGCTGGTGCCAAATTATGACCCCATCACCTGTGTACCTCAGGAGAAATGAGATGGAGATGAATCCAACCAGACTACATTTTCCCAGTCTTCAGCTGTCCTGTTTCGGTGTGCCTGTGCACACAGCAGCCTCAGCTTTCTGTTCTAGGCAGACAGAATAAGAACCCGACATGATCTTCTGCTGCTGTAGAACATCTGCCTCAAGGTTCGACATCTTGAGCATTCTGAGATGCTTCTCTGCTCATCACAATTCTACAGACTGGTTTCTCTAAGTTTCTGTATAAATAAAGTTGTCTTGTCTAATAATTTCAATTTCAAATCTGCACGCTTTCAATAAATGTTCGTTAATCGGATGGTCTATGAGATTCTGGATTAAAAAAAAAATCACAATCCTAAGGGAATAAAGAGTTAAGGAAATTTATGCAACCCTTCACGCTTTCAAGAGATTACATGAGGGAAATTATAAGGGTGTATACTGGTTTCTCTTTAAAAAAGCCCTTAGGTAACACTTTAGGCATTTTTCAGCAAATTCTCCTTACGTTTTAATACAATTGGGGACAGAGTGCTGGAATTGGAGTTTCACACGAGGCAAAGTGTGACTTACTGCATTTGCTTTGCTGTGTCACAATGCTCCACTTGCATGATGCATGATGTTCCTTTAATAGATGTAATACACACTTCTTTCCCCAAAGCAAGCAGCATAGACTGCAGGGAGAGATCCAGATGCTATTCCTGTCTGTGTTTCCTCCTTAGCTTAGCGTCCAAGTGGCTGCTGACAGCTCTCCAGTGTTTGGATTGCCACCGTTGGACAGACTGACTGGCCAGATCTCAAAACCTCCATACCAGGCTGATTCCTCCTGCATCAGCAACACTGAGCCAGTATCATATGGAGACCTTCTCTCTCGCTGATGAACCTGTGTTGTTATATCTGCTAACAGCGTGATTGTGTCTGAAGTGGATGTCAAGTAGGCACAGTAGTGGATTCAGGTATGGGCAATATGGGCAGCCACCCTGGGTGGCAGCTTGCCGGGGGTGGCAGGGTGCACCCATACAAAGAACTCGGAAGGGTGATTTGCCCATTAGGGCAATGATATCATCAAGTACAAGTTGGGTAGGGCATGTCAGTAATAATCCCGTCATGTCTGCTTTTGCCCTCATTCTCCTTACTGTATCAAGCAATATCAGTATCTAGCCCCGCCCCACTTGTTATTGCTGCCAGGTGTCCATTGTTCTGTCTCAGATGTGGTTCAAGGCATAAAAGACTAGAACCACCATTATCTAGGCCACACACTTAAAGCAGCATTATGTAAGCATGGGTATTTCTTGTTCCTGGGCTCCCCCTACAGTAAGGAAGTGGAACTTGCACTTTTAGCCATGCATACACGCATTTCTGGACAAGCTGAGAGATACAAAACTGTCACTGAAAATGTAAGAAGCATGTGCTCTGATGCAGCTGAGTAATATTACAGGGTTGTACACAAATATAACTTGAGTTAAGCAACATCACACAGTTCTAGTGAACATTTTTCTGCCCGTTTCTCCAATATATAGTGCAATTAGCAGAGTGCCAAGCTCGGAGCAGCAGTGAAATAGGCCCCATTCTCCTTATTACAAGCCAGTGGAGCAGTTATTGTAAACAAATTCTACATGATGTTGCTTTAATTGTCAGTGAACAACTGCAGTGACCTTTTTGCTGCGTGGTGAGCAGCATTCAAGTCTCGTTATTAAGAGCTTATATTTATTACAGTGCCCTCAAAATCACACTGTACTTCCATTGTACAATTCCGACACTAAAAGAAAATTGTTTCGTGAACTTAATAGTGCAGTAGGGGATGTTAAGATCCATTTCAGTCATAACTGTGAAAAATAGCATTCACCAATGGTGGCTAAGCGCTACACCACTTGTGGTGGATGAAATTGCCTAATATTAAAAACATACAAGCAATATTTGGGGTTTGTATGGTTTTGTTTCTTGTGCCTTCACAAAACTGTTGTAAGAAAAGAGTAGATCATTTGAGGTCACGTTATCGTGAATACCATCTTGGATGTGCTGATCGGCAGCATGATAACAATTTGCAAATGACATGCTTCCTCTCATGCTCTATTGCCTAAATAAATACCTGCATGTGATGAGAAATGTGTATGTCTTACTGACTTTACCTCAGAAACCAAAGTCATTTTACTCATTTAGGTAAAAAAAAAAATCAAAAATTATATATATATATAAACCCCCCAAAAAAGTGAAACACACTATCTTTTTCATGACATTATAGGTACGCCTTGTTTTTCTCAGGTTTTCCAAAAATGTATGGAATCACAAAATCATCTACACACACTCCAACCAACTCTTACAGAAGTTGAAGGCCAGTATATCTGTCCTGCTCTTTCATCTCTCAACTCTTTTTCTCCTTGCAGTCCAGCGCTCAGGCACAGCACTCACTGAATGAAGAATAGGCTCCTTATCATTTTTTTCACTGTCCAGGCAACACACAGCCTGAATACAAACTCCAGCAGCTGCGCTAAATCACAAGCCGGTTTATTTATTTGTATTGCTGAGAGGCCTACTGCTTTCACAGAGACTTCAGTCAGGGTTTGTGTTGCTCTAAGGGAGAAGGGTGCATGCTTTCACCCTTAGGGATGCTTAATACATGTTAATATGTGACTGGGGGTGAGAAATAAATGGGTAGAGAAAGAGAGAATGAGAGCGAGAGAGCAAGAGAGAGAGAGAGGGATTGTATCTTCTTTCATCCTCCTTTGGGCTTCCAGAAAGCAAACACAGACACTCGATCCAGCAGTAAATCATGGTCAAAAAGTGGCCTCAGACTACCTCTCCAACAAACACGAGCAGGCCTTGCATTATGGAGCTGTTGACTTTAAAAAACCCCAGTCAGTGTAAGGTCGGAGGTGGTCCTTGGGGCCACAGCAGACCACATATACACAGTACTCAGTAAAGTGTAGTCAAAAGTTTGCAGACAAATAAGCATGCTCCTATCAACTGTGCATAGAAAGTTGCTCTCTGTGAAACCTGCAAAACTGAAGGAACAGCTGACAAGAGTGTTGGGAGGACTGGTTTGGCAGCAGTGCAGTGCGGATATGATCCAACAGCTTCAGGTAATGGTTTCGTCAGTCTTCAGAATGGAGAAATGTGTGTTCTCCTGGGATTTTCAACACAAGACATCCAGTCAGGCCGGTTGGAGCTGACAGAAAGGCTACAGTAACTGCACTCTGCACAATTGGGTGAGCAGAGAAACATCTTAGAATGCACAACACGTCCGACCTTGAGCTCAGAATTTGGTTCAAACTGGACCCAACCTGGCTGGTGTCGACTCAATCTCAATTATAAGAAGTCAAATATTCATTTAAGATCTGCATTAAGCTACAAACCATGAATTAGCCTAAAAAAAAAACGTCCATCTATGTGTTCGCAGGTTATTCCAACCTAATCACTCAAATCAACTGTAATATTTAAATATTTTTGTGGGTTTAGGAGTAGGAGGCCTATTCATAGCCTGGACATGCAATGCAGCACTGTGCAGTTAAAACTCAATTATCACTTGATGACACACTGATACACATCCACCACCATTTTGTTGTTTACCAGTAGACTAGCCATACTTTGGCTTCACTTGCTGAACCTGCTTGCCAACCTAAAGATATCAGCACACACAGCAAAATCCCCAGTGCTGAATTAACCCTCTCAACTGTAGACAGCTGCAGGTGCCAATTCAGCACTGAGGGTTTTGCTTGTGCAAATGACTCCTACATACGACTAGCTCTTGTACATAGAGTCATTTAAAGGTCAGGGTCATGTAAAGTCAGCAATGTGGGCCATACATGGGGCAATATGGATCTGAACTGTGCTCCATATAGATTGAATAGATTCACGTGTAGGCCATAATAGTGGGGACTCTGGACTGTTCGAGGACAGCAGTGAATAACAGTCGTTACATAACCTTAAGGAGCCTTTTCATGTCTATAGCTAAATGCTAATGTACAGTTCGCCAAGACCCACGTTTACACCCGGTCACTTCATGCCACTAGTATCTGGATTGTACCCTGATAGGATTTTAGCCACATGGTGGTCAAATGTGTTGCTGGTTAGTCAGACTGAAATCAGATTGCCACGGTGGCAGGATATGCAGATTTATTGGCGCTTGGGTTGTACTGGAAGGACTTTTGGTTGTTGAATGTGTCTTGATGAGATGAGTGCATTTACATGGTTATAACGTGGCTCAAACGTGTCTCAGACCACCTTTTCAAGTGGTTTAAGGGATCGGATTTGTATGTGGTTTAAATTCGTCTTGGGTGCGTTTACACTCTCATTTTGATATGGTTTGGCCTTATCCAGATATAATCCTGATACTCAGGGCACATGAAGTGACCAGGTGTAAACAAGGTCTTCTGTTACGATGCGGGTCAAACTGAACTGTTAGATTTTAAAGTTTATTAAACACAGGAAAATATTTGTAGATTTTTTTAGGGACCTTTTTTCTGCTGGGCTTTATTAATTGTAGTAAATATATAAATAGAAAATCACAAATTTACTGTGTGTGCAACCCAAAGGGTCATATAGAACACTGAATAAAGGTTACAAAGGGTAAAATTACACAATTTAGACAGATACATTGTTCCTGTTTTCAAAATAGGGAATTGGTTGAAAAAATTGCATTTTGATTACACAGAATACTGATTAAATTAATAGCAACTGAGAAAAATATCATATTTTATGGAGAAATATATTTAACTTTTGGATCGTAAACATGCCAATATGGGTAAATATGACCAGGATACTACTGTTCCTAACCCTTACATAACAGGAGGGTAGGAGGAAGCTGTTAAAAGGATACTGACCTAATATTCTCTTCACTGCAAAGCAATGACAACACATTGCGTGCCACCAGCTCATCTATGACACCATATAGGGTATAAACAAAAGTTCCCGGCAGTGAAGGCGTCCAACAGGTTTGTAAAGCTTTACATAATCACGCAGAAGCTCCTCTCTTTCAGCTGAACCCCTGAAGCACCTCTCTGTTCAACTGCCAGACAGCCACTTTCATCACTCCAAATCACAGCTAGGGGTATAAAGATGCACTCGCAGACAACCTGAGTAAAACAGCTGTTGAATTATTTATTATCTGTGTTACACAAATCCAGCGGCTGAACTCCGGGGCCAGCCTGTGTGTGTGCACGCGTGTGCTTCTCTATCTACAGTACAGGATATTTACATCTCAGACCCATTAAAAACGTCACAAAATGAATGTGGTGACAATTATATGGTATATTCACATATATATATTTATAAAAAGGTCAGAAATATCAACAAATTCCTGGTATAAAAAAAGAACAGCTCAAAAAACTAAGAGAGAAGAAACTGCTCCAATTTAGTGCAATGGTGGTACAAGTACAAAATACTGTCGGTTGGTTTACACGTTCAGTACAAAAGCAGCGAGGTTACAGGTGTGTGTCCGCGATGGGAATCCGCCGCAGCTCTACGATCTGAGAGTTCGCCACACTCCCTCCGTCGTGACTGCCGGGGATTGACTCGTTGTCGCTCATGTTTAGGCCAGACCCTGCAGACAACAGCAGAATAATATGAAGAATTAAAGACAAACTAATTAAATTCAAACACATGGTTTAGTATCATTCAAATGTTTTAGCACCCCTAAACAATTATATTATATCAAAATTTTATCAACCCATCCATGCTCTATCCATAAAGGTGGTCATTTTCAGTAACTGTCAGACAGGATTTCTAAGATTTTACAGGCCTTACAGAACTTTTTTAGCATTATGGCTTTCAATGTTTCCCACATTTACTCTACCTCACTACCTAGGATTCCTCTATTAAACAATGCTACCAGAGCTATGAAGGTGAAGTTTAGCATGTGCTTCCTTGTAATCAGCTAACAGACGGCTGCAGCATAGCGCTAATTTAATGGGGGGAGATTAAGGTCCATTCTACCCACCTACTCTATACCTACTATTTTATAATTTAAGACTAACTTAAGACCTCAATCATTATTCAGGTGTTTGCTACATCGCAGGAAGCAATGGCGTCGGAAAAGTGTGGTAATATTGATTCAGAAAGAGCAACACGGTCTACTTTCCTACAGCCGTTCATCCAGCTTGATGCTGAATCACTTAAGACTGAAGCTTCTTGCTCGATCGTTTGATCCCGCAGCAGTAAAATGTAGGCCTGAGCAACGTCAATAACAGTATTCACAGCTACAGCTTAAAACTATGATGTAAGAGCTGACCGGAGGAAAATTTAGCTACAGCAGAAAATGATTTTTAGGATATTTTATGTCTTCAGACTAAATCCTTTTCCTCCTTGCATAAAACATGTATTCTTTAATCCTCGTGGATTTTTGCTTTTGGGTGTTGAGCAGAATTGTGGACTGTGTGGACTCTCAGGTGGCATGTACACAAATATACCACCTTTATTACCGCAACCATACTACCACTGGGATGGAAATATGCAAATGATGAAGTTCCTAAATATCGTAAATATGAATATGTAACTCCAGATGAATATCTGAACGTAGGGATTAATATTTCATCTTTCAGGCTGGTGAGGCTGGAGCTGCTGACATGGCTGTTGGGCCAGAGATTATGCAACAAAGACACCCACCAGGTCTTAGACTTGTACTGAGAGCTAAATTAGTTCATAAGTCATCAAGGGGAAAATCATGTTCACTTTCTCTGGAGACTGCACAGCCAATTTTGCTCTCGTGGACTCTGGCTGCTGATGGCAAAGCAGCATGGCTTGGGATTCGAACTAATGACCCCCCGGGCCATAGTGGTAGCACATTTTACTGCCAAGCCACTTTTTTTTTTAATAAGAACAACAAATTGTTGCTTATACTGAATGTCCTACATTCTAATGTGCATTTCATTAGATTTTGACTATCGGTCATTAAAGCTAGCTTATGAGTCCATATAGTCTATATAGCTCATCATCTTCTATTGTCTTCTTCTTGACATGGTTTACAAGGGTCTCTCAATGATATTAATAGGGAACTTATCCAACCTTAGCTGCAGTAACAGCCTCTGATCTTACAGTACATGTTGGAACATTGCTCTGACTGCATTTAGAACAAGAACTTTTGTGAGGTCAGGTACTGATGTTGGATGAAGTTGGATCAGCTCAGAATCAAAAACTCCACTTCAAATCATCCCAAATGTATTAAACAGAGCTCAGTCATTCCAGAGACCGCAGGTCCACTGCTTCACAGCCCAATGCTAGGAGAGTCTTTATACCTCATGGTCAGCACTGGGCATGGAAAACTTGCTCCAGACCTTCTCACTCTATTGGTAAGGCTTTTCTATGGAGATCATACAAGCTGTTTAAGCAACTAAATGCCTGGGTCAGCTGAAAGAATTGGATGGGATCTCTGGATTCTTTCGGACTTGGTCTGTTGGACGGTTAAATCCCATGTCCTTCCAGACTACTCAATCAACAGTGCAACCAGCATTCTGGAAGCCAAGTACATGCGGTTCGTTTGTCCTTATGTTTTTATGTTTCTTCACACAGCTCCCAGCAGTCTGTGCTCCTTAAAGAAGTTCTTAAAAGGCATCTCAGAGAAGGGACAATGAACTGGTGAAAGTTCAAGGAGCAAAGTGGAAGTATTTTTGCCCATTTGAATGTCTACCCTTTCCAACGTCAAACACAGACTCAGGAACAGCCTCGATAAACAGTCTAGGTGCACATCGTCAGCCATAACGGCGTCTACTTATACCGCTCAGCACGGAGCCATTCCTTCATTATGGGAAAATAGTCAAGTTGAGCTGTAATGGATCACAGTGATGCATCGGCACACAAAAAGGGCTCCTTCTCATTAAACATTGATGGCACACCCCAAAAGGCTTTCACAGCAGCACAACTGAAAATCTATAGTGGTTTAATGTACTAAGAAAAGATCTATGCCACACTGAAAAGCCTTTGAAAATGCTTAAAAACTATTTATCTCAGCAGGAAGTGTGTTTTTGTCTAAAGAAAAACCCACCAGGTAACATTTTAATAAATACCAGTAAACATGAATCCAGTAGTCAGCCAGTGATGTTACTGATATGTTGGCTATAGGAAGAAGTTCCACCAGCAGCTCACCTGATTTACTCTAATGAAGGACTTTAGATAGTAAATCAATTAGATAATTAGATGAACTAGGCATTGAATAGGAACTGGAAATACTTCCTTAAGGAGAGGCTGGGAAATGGTCACTCATCTAATCACAATGAATTACTTATTTGTATTTATTGTAATGTGTTATGTTTGGTCCCACTTTATAGTATGCGAGTATAATAACTAATAATTAAACATTACCAACCCAAGCAATAGCAATGTAACTACTGTTGATGCGTTGCAGTTGTACAACTTAAGTTTATAAACTTCAATTTTGACTCTTCAATAGCTGTGACAGGAAACGACATGTCCACAGTGTTGTATATACAGTGTAGTATACTGTACATATGGACAACTGACTACTCAGCACTGCTGGATGGCATAGTTTAGTAAACTCCAGCTCTATTAGCCTTAATATAATCAAATGGAGTGCAGTAGATACTGTTGTGTGACGAGAAAGCCATGATGGTATGATTTTACAGGAAGGTCTTACCGGTCTTTAAGGCAAATATAAGGTCATCAAACTCCTGCGACTCCTCGTCTTGGACTAAATTGGCGTTACTGAAGCCGCCCTCAGAAGGATAAGTGCCGTTTTCAGCTCCCTGTTTGAACGCACTGCTGGGCTGGCTGCTCGGCCTTAGAGACGCTCTTTCCCAGTCTGCAGAGATCTAAGAACCAACGCACATGAAGGAAGAAACAGACGGAAGGTCAGTAAACAGATTTACTTCAAAGAGGACAAGCTTCTCAGTGTATCCAAACATGGGCTTTTTATATCAAACGTCTGATACTGCAAAAGGAATATGTAATCATCTTAATTAGACATGCACAAATAAAATATATAACCATCCAACACTTAGAACGTGCTTACTGATGGACCTGTACCATTTCCCAAATAATTTCTGGTCTACAGTGGCCATGTGCTCAGAAACTGACCGATGATGAATGGGGTAAAGGGCAGCTGACACGTTAGCAGTTCCAATATTTTGGAAACAGTTACTATAAGGTTAACAACTTGCTGCAATTACCTGTTTCTAGTAATTTCTTGTAGGCCTATCCGCCTCAATATACATTATTTGGGATATCTGGAACAACATTTACAATTATTACTGAATCAACCAACTAGACAATTATTCATTCTCTCTTTTATTTACCAATAATTATTACTATTATAAACCAATAATTAACAAACATGTGAGTACACATGCAGTAAATAATATATGGCCGCATAAACAGAGACCACTGCACAGGACTATATATGTACCACACTTCTGTGATTCTGTTCCCCAATTTGAGGGAAAATTGACTAAACATGCCCTAATTACCCACAGTTTACAGACTTTTTGTGTGGGTGGGGCTGGCCAATTGAGGGGGTTATCTACTAATCTACTAACTTCCATGTAAATTAACATATTTGTGTGCTTTTCCTCCTCAAATGTAGTCATAGTCAATCACCCCCTCCTCCACCAACCACCAAACAATGCCAATCAGAGCCTGGAGGGTAAAGACTAACATAGATAAGCATCACCGCATCCTGTCCAACTGCCGCTAATGCAACAACACTGGACTGACTGGACTGCTCAACACGCTAACAGGAGAACTTCAACGGGCAATTCTGTCACACCAGCTGCACCATGCTGGCTAGCATCATGCTCAGTAAAGGGGCAGGGGTACTCGTGATCTCCCAGTAATGGGCACCATTCTTGTATGGAAGTCCCTTTTTATTCTGTTTTAGGTGGAAACTGTGACTCACTAGGGCACCAAAAATGATTTATTTTATTAACATATCAATAATTTGTTGTTAAACAGGTAATTCCAAATAGTAAGTTATACCTTTTGGACAAAAGGCACGTCGGAAATTCTAAACAAAATAATTGTTCTTGGTTGTGTCTACCAATTGCTTTTAGCATAATTCTAACCCCCCCAAAAAGACAATTCCAAGGTTAATATGCCTATTACTTAACATTATTTTAATAGAGTTGTGGTAGGACAGTTAGCACAGGACCCCCAGAAGGCCCTAATATGGCCCTGCTCCACTGCATGTGTGGTTCATGAAGGGGTCATTGTAAGATTATGTTATCGCGTTCGGCTAAAGGGTGAAATGGGGTTTGGGTGGGTGAAAGAGTTCAGTGACTAACTCTGAATAATCCAGTGAGTCATGTTGACTCTGAAGTACGCTACTATTGCTTTGGGGCTCATTACATACCAAACGGCTGCTTGTTGTTTCAGCTGGGAGAGGCTGAGAACTTGCTGAGGAAACGTCACTTTGATATGATTTTAATTAATAAACGGAGCTCAGACGGCCCTGGAAACTATTGAGAGAACAATAAAAAATGAAGCAGAATAAAGCCGCCTGTAAATGACTCAAAAGTAAAAAAATAAATAAAAAGCCGCCTCTGGCAAAGCAAGTCAATGGCTGTGTGTAAAACATGTAGGCCTTACAGGAATGTATACAGGGTACTGTAGAATAGGACCGAGCCTGGACTAAAGTCACTGCTGCTTTTATTTTCTTCTAGAAAAAGTGTGGCAGCAAAGGTTGACAGTCAAAGCAGTACTAAATAGAATTCGTCCATCCCAATCACTGGCCAATTTAATGCAAGGTCATTTTTAATGACCCACACAAACATACACACACACACACACACACACACACACACAACTACAGTATAAGTCCTTCCACTGCAAGCTCTCAACAGATTGGGTAAAGTGTTGCACTGGAGTGTGCGCACACTGACTCAGCCAGTTATATCCACCATCCATCTTCCTTTCCTTCTTCTCCCCCTCTCCACCTCCCTACCTTCATCTTACTGGCTTATTTTTCACAAAGATGAATAAATACACTTTCCTTCCTTCCTTCCTTCCTTTCTTTATCTCAAAAAAATAAAATAGCAGATAATAATGATACATTATAGCATCCAAATGAACAGTTTGAAGAAGAACGCCCGGTGAACATTGGATACAGGGTACATGATCTGCCTTTTTGAGAAGCAAACATATAAAACAAAACATTGTAAAGCAATGAAACAATTTAAACTGACATTCAAAAGTTTACAATCAGTGTTTTCAGTGATACAAAGCTCTTAATGTTACACTGTACGGAAAACACATAAGGCGACACTCTATGAAGAAATGAAAAGAGGAATTTGTGGAATTTAGAGCCTTAATCTGGCCTGAAATTCAGTTGAACACTTTCTGCTAATCAGCAGGTTTTGGGTTTACTAAATAGAATTCAAGTACTCTCGGAAGAGGAGGGTCTTCAGTCTGTATTGGACAGCGAGCGACTCTGCCGTTCAGACACAGGACAGGAAAGTCTGGGCACTACTTTTAGTTGCTCCCATTGCTGACACAGACGTGCAAAAGCACACACACAGCTTGTCTAGTTTCTGTAGAGAAGTGTTGCAAATAGAATAGCACTCTCTGGTGCCGATAGACATGAACCAGGCATGGCACTGAGCTTGCCCCCTCTGGAAGGGATATTGTTATTAAGGTAAAAAAACTAAAGCAAGAGGAAATGCAGGGTACAATCTGCTAATTCAAAAATGAGAAATAATGTTTAATAAAAAATGTATTAAGTTGCAGTTGTATAATGTATGAAGTGAATATAACTTTCCAGCCAGATGAAACCGAGCATTTTGATACTAATGTTTTGTTCTTTGTTTCTGTAATGTGGTGCTCACTTGCAGCAGGGTTTGAACCCAGGCCGCCGTGTTGGAGGGCCGGCGCGCTACTGAGTGAGCTACCACGATCAAGTGACCTTTAATCTTAGAACAGGCAAAATGGAAATGAGAAATAAACCACCCGGGACTCGAACCCAGGCCGCTGCGTCGCGAGACCGATGCTCTGCCGCTTCACCAAAGCGACCAACATCATCGAAGCGGCCAACAAAAGAAATGTAAAGGGGTGGATTTAATAAATGAGGAGACGTCGCGTTTAACGTGAAACAAAGGTGGGAAAACAAAGGACGCCAGGGGAGAGCTGGCTACCTCTTTAACGCTAGAGGGAAATACTCTAGACTCGGGAGAGACACACACTCAGCCTTCAACTCAAGATCTACACAGGCACACAGACACACACACCACCAGAATCAAAAGATCCAGCAGTGGGGCAACTGGATCAGTGTGCCTATATAGCCTACTGCCCAGGTGTGGGGAATTGGGCTTAATTACTGGCTGGGGTCACTCAGGGCCTCCCCCTGGTGGCAGGGGGAGGCCTTGCCCTGGAGCCACCCCTTACAGTTTCCTTCTAGCGATTTCCATTTCCTCTTGCCAGGGAGTGGCAGTAACAACGTGGCAGTGTTTGCGTTCCCATGGGAAAGGAAGCAAAATCCCTCCAGTTTATCCAGTCACAGGCAGTAGGATCTGGTAGAGTGGCCCAGTGAAGACGGCCTGTAATCAGGACAGAACGTCCGAGGCTAGGTGCATTAGGCACCACCAGGCACAGTCGGATTTGTCACATCTGTTCGCACCGCCTGAACAGACAGCTGGCCCTCTGTAGCCCCTCCTTCACCTCCATCCTCCTTGCCTTGCTTTCCCTCACGGCAGCATGTGATAACCTGGAGCTTCAAATCCAAAATGGCTGTGCTCTCATGAATGAAACAGGATTACTCAGGCGCTCTTGAGCCTGCGCTGGAGCGCGGTCAAATTAAATCTGCCCCTTCTATATAACAGGACCTGGCCTAAAGATAATGTATGTTCTGTATGTGAACCCTGAGCAGATAAGTGTATTACAAAGCTGCGCGACCTCACCACATTCACTGTCGGCTATTAGAACATTGTCAGCTGTGTAGCTGTCTATGAAGATGATGGTGCATCAGATGGTTCCTTGATGTGAAGAACCTTTAAACTGGTGAAAAACCTACTGTTGCTCCAAAAGTGGCATCTTAGAAGCATTGCAGCCATCATTTTTAAGAGTGTAGTCTGATTCACTGAAGCTGAGCTGCAGTTAAAGGTGACTTGGTGAGAAGATTGAGATGAAAACTCTCTGCCTCTCCACACAAACCATTCCATGGATCACTCCATAGTTTTTACAGAGGGCCAGTACATTTCGAGTCTTCACCCATTACATAATCGTTATAGACTGTGTGTCAGCCAGTGTGTGTGTGTGTTTCTGTGCTCCCTCATTGTTCTGAGAGCAAACAAAGTGTTATGGGAGTAGGCCGAGAGGCACTCCATGAGTCTGGGCTCAGAGGTGATAAACGGGAGTCCAATGGCTGTGTAAACACACACGAATAGGCAAACTTCAGGCAAACACACAAATGCACACACAAAAACAAGCACACACACACTTCTGGATGTGCTCTGACAGTCATGAGACCAGACTGCTTTCTGAATTAAGCTGGAAATCAGAATATACGGCACTTGATAGTGTTCTTCTTATTATTAAATCCTGCTGCAATGTGGATGGTGTTTCTCTACAATACTGAACCCCCTTGCCTCAACAAGGTACCCTACAATAAGAAGGGAAAACCTAATATTTACAATACATTAATATTTAATCAATAAATTAATATTTAAATAATTACAAGTCATAATTAGTATGGCCTGATAAAGGTTTGTCAAAAATTGTTTTAGTTAAAGTGTTTTAGTTGAAAAATCAGGGGATTGAGACTGGGGCCAGTATATGCAGGCACACAAGACTGGGAATTCTCCATACTAAGCCTGATCCAGTTCTGAACAGTTTCCTTTTTGGACTGTTCCACCATCACAAAGGTTCTGTAAACTGATATTATTCACCACCTGCATCTATAAGATACATTTTTCTGAAGGTCACAAGGTGCATGGCAGTGTGGACCTATTTGTATAACTATGTAAAAGTCAATCTGCAATCTCCATTTTGAAGTGTACATAAAATGCGAGAATTGATCAGGGAGGTCAAATTAAATCAGAATAAATATTACATACTAGGGATTCATTTAAAAAATGAATGAATATTGGTGTTTCATCTGCGCCACTTATTTCACCACAGTATTACCCATTTAATCAGCTAAACGATGTATCAGTCAAGCCCAATATTAGTTTGAGCGGTAAGTGAAAACCAAACCCTCACCTCCTCCATAGCGCTGATGAGGTTCTGAGTGGATTTGCTAATCTCTCCTCCTCCAACAGTGGCAGCACCAGTGCTCTGGAAGACGCCGTCAGGACTGCTGTGGCCATTCATCTCTACTGTGTAACTCGCCTTGGCT
The DNA here is from genome assembly GCF_030463535.1 of Salminus brasiliensis. Classification (NCBI taxonomy): domain Eukaryota; kingdom Metazoa; phylum Chordata; class Actinopteri; order Characiformes; family Bryconidae; genus Salminus; species Salminus brasiliensis. Next base: position 22,061,912 of record NC_132897.1, on the reverse strand, counting down.
GGCCAGCACAGCTGGTTATGCATGATGAAGTAAACCGCAAACACGTACAGGCCCTGCAGACACGAAAAAAAAAACGTAATGTAGAAACACAGCTGAACAATAACGGCTTGACTGGAACCTCTAAGGCCTATATGAGTAACATCAGTCCATTAGATGCCAGTCCAGGTATCAAATAAACAGAAATGACTAAACAATCAATCGATACAACATTTATTTTATTTGGTACTATTTTCACATATGCCATATATTGTAAGTAGAAGAAAATATTTTATTATTTCAGCTTGATAAAATGCCCCTCCCCCACACACACACACACTCAGTATACCGTTGCTATCATGCAAAAAATGTGTATTTCCATTTTTGCCATTTTTCACTTTTTTGATGTGAATCTGGCAGTTGTTCTTTACACTGTATCAGAATTCATGATACATGGACCAATAGAAATGCTCAAAAGTAATTGATAAAATCATATTAAATATTAAGTTTTTTCTCTTCTCCTGTTAAGTTGCGATTTTGAAGAAGGATTTTACAGGACAAAGTACACCATATTTCCAAATGTTTGTGGACACCCCTTCTAATGAATGCATTCAGCTACAGTTTACTGTCTAGTTCCTCTAGAGAGGGACTGCCAATAGAACAAGACTCTCTGGAGCAGACAAACATGAACCTATTGGCACCATGCCTAATGTCAGACGTGGGCTAGACAAAGCACTGAGCTGTGGAGCAGTGGAACTGTGTTCTCTGGAATGACTGTGCTCCATCCAGTACTTTTGAGATGAGCTGGGGAACTGGGGAACAGGTGGGGTGGTGGTGGTGATGAAGGCCTTCCCTGGACAGTAGAGACAATTACTCCAACAAAAGCAGGATAAACTCTTTTTTTTAATACCATTGATTTCAGAACAAACCATGAATGAGCAGGTGTCCCAATACTTTTTTTTTGGTCCATATAGAATATACTGCTAACAGACAGTTATCCATCTGAACAAAAACCACACACTACAAGATAAAGTCACCATAAGACCATCTGTGGGACGGCCCATAGCTGTGTTGCAGCTAGAGTAAAGCTTTGGGCCTCCAACAGCACACCCTATCAGAAATTTCTCACTTGGGATTTTGGAACAGTATGACATCACTCCCATCAGTATGACATAACCTCCAGTAAGGCCTTGCCTCGCACCGTAACACATCATTTTAGACAGTAGCACCAAACTGACAATCACTCAACTCACTCAGGTGCAAAATACCTCACTACCACCAAACATCTCCACACAAACACTGTCTACATTCGACAGACATCTGCAGATGAGGGACTGAAGGCAGGGAGAAGAAAAATCAGTTGAGGTGTTGCTGCTAAAAGAGGAACTTGTGCCACAGCCTGCATGGAGAACATGGCGATCCGAGCTACGTGCTAAAAGATTTATATGGTGATGAATATAAAGATGTAGAAAGGTCCTTCAAACTGTCACAAAAGATAGATGCCAGGTCTTAGATCCTCAAAAGCTCTCAGATGCTGGTACTGCTAACAAATACAGAGACCAAACGATGGCTGAATTTAAAGATGCTCCAAAGACAAAAGAATACATGGGAAAGCAGGAGACAGGAGTGCTGTATGACCAGTGCTAGACATTAAACACACCTTATTTGTCTTTTTTAGCTTCCTTCAGTCTTTTAATCCAGTGAGTTTGGTAAAAAACATACCCTTAAGGCACCTCAAATCAAGCTGTTTGTCATCTGTTTATTGCTTTCCTTTGGTACTGAAGCTCTGAGGCCAACTAGCTAATAAGCAAGCTTTCCCCTCACTAATTAGCATCACAGAAAAAAGTACAGAAAGTTTCAACATGGCTGCTGCAACGGTTTTCAGCAATGCAACATTACACTGAATGGTCAAAAGTATTGGGACACCTGCTCATTTATTGTTTCTTCAAAAATCAAGGGTATTAAAAGATTAGTAGGTCCTAAAATAAAAGAGTTGGTCCTACTTTTATTGGAATATCTGTCTCTACTGGCCAGGGACGGCTGTGAGGATTTGACTGCATTCAGCAACAAGTACGAGAATGTTGGATGATCACTACCCCACCTCAAGCCCAACTCATCCCAAAAGTATTGGATGGAGCACTATCCTTCATTCCAGAGAACATAGTTCCACTGCTCCACAGCTCAATGCTGGGGGCTTTAGACCTCTCCATGTCTCTCCATGTCTGGCATTAGACCAATGAAGTACTTCTCTACAGGGACGGGACTGGATAAGCTGTGTGTACGCATCAGAAATGGGTGCAACCTAAAGTAGCTGAATGCATTCATTAGCAGGGGTGTCCACAAACATTTGGACATGCAGTGTACTATTGTACCTCAGGAAACATCACACAGGATGGTTTGAGGTAAGAGTGAAGTAGGTAGGTCTGGGAGTCGATTCCAAATTGAATCAACTCAGTTTGCAGTCGACACCAAAGCTTCGGTTTCACAAAGAGACAACAAAGTTTTTCTGAACTTGAAAGCATATAAAGACATGCTAGCACTATTTAGACATCTTGCCTGGAAAATGTGTCCTTCGACATTGCTAGATTGGCTGTACCTCACTCTGGACAACAAGCGAAAAACAAAGGAAAATGTCACTTTTTTGTGGCGACTCAAACAACAGCTCCCACAGAAGCTGTTGCAAAAAAAAATCAGGTGCAATTTACCCTGAACTTCCAGGTCAGCTATGATACTTTAGGTAGAATTAGCTCTGCAAATCACCTTGCTAAGGCCAATCAGGTTAGAATTCAACTGACATCTTGTATCTTTGAAGATCAACTGGGGTGGGAGCACATTAGCAAGTTAACTCCTACACAATTGATGCAAATCAGCCCCTACTCATGAATCATTCCTATTTCCTGAATTGGAATCGAAAAGCCTGTGTGAATTCGACTCTTTGATTTGACTCTTTTGGTTCTTATCACTATAAATCGGAATCAGAGTCAACCGCAAAATCAAATTCCCTTAGATTTCTATAGCCATGCAGTTAGCATAATGCTAATCGGATGGGGCATGATCATCCATTGCACTTTAGCTACATTCGCCTATTGGCTTATTGGCTCCATTTGATTTTTTTCTTGCTCATGGCCCAGACACTGAACAGATATCTGCCAGCTGCCTATTTCACCTGATGTAGTCCAGCCCAAGCTTCAACTTTAGTCAGGCACACAGATGTGTCTGTCTCAGAGAGGCTGAACCCAGTGCACCCACAGGTGCCATTATCTTCTCCATTTGTATCCATCAAGGCAATGAAAGCTCGAAATAAACTAATCAAGTACAGCTTCGTAAATGAGACATTAGGTAATGTAGAGAACACACACACACACACACACACACACATATATATATATATATATATATATATATATATATATATATATATATATATATATAAATTTCTACTTCTTTTATTGGACCATAGGTGGCCGGTGTGTTTCAATGAGCAGAGCGCTATCAAAAGCTCCCCCTCCAGGAGATTAGCACACAAATGGCCGGAGGCCATCGCTGCACGCTCAATTACCTCTGTCAGTTACGTAACTTTGCTCTACTTTGGAGCGGCAGCCTTCGTTTTCAGCCGAGGTGTACGGGTACCAAAGGGGACACAGTACCAAAAGAAAGAACAGAGAGAGCCTATCCATATAACCATCCATACACAGAAGAAAGGTTCTGAGGGTTCTGAGGGCACTGACGGGGTGGTGGGTGTACTTTCTCTTTTATTGATAAAGACAGTATTCAGGAGTCTTTGTTAAAGTCAAAAATCCCTCTAGACTACATGAACTCATATTTATTCATGTTACATTACAGATACTCCGGCCTTTCTGTCGTTTTGCATAAGACCTTGGTTTTTTTTCTTCTCTTTTTCTGTTGGCATCTATGTTGGTAAGTAATTAGCCAAGTCTCACCACAAGCATTTCAATGTGCGGGTGTCCTTGACTTGCTGTGCAAATGATAAATAAAAGACTCAGAAATAGAGAAACATAAAACACTAGCTGCATGTATCTTCATACACCATATGGACAAAAGTATTGGGACACCAGCTCATTCACTGTTTCATCCGAAATCAAGGGCATCAAAAAAAAAAGTTTATTACTGGAGTAACTGTCTCTACTGTTCAGGGAAGGCTTTCTACTAGATTTTGGAGCAGCACTGTAAAGAGCGCTGGATGACCACCTCCCAACCTCATATCCAACCTCCCAACTCATCCCAAAAGTATTGGAGGGAGCACCATCATTCCAGAGAAGACATTTTCACTGTGCCACAGCTCTTTACACCCCTCCAGTCCACGCCTGGCATAAAGCATGGTGCCAATGGGTTCATGTTTATCTGCTTGAGAGAATCCTGTTTATGTTTGCAGTGCTTCTCTACAGGGACTCGATAAGCTGTGTATGACTGTGTCAGCAATGGGTGCAACTTAAAGTAGCTGAAAGCCTTTGTTATTATTATTATAGAAAGGTTGTCCACAAATTTGGACAAACTTGGACATCAAGAGTATGTTTAAATTGTGTACAGCATTTGTTGATGGACAGTCACAATGTATTTACCAGTCATTGCAATAACAATATTACATATTGTTACGGTCCTGTCATTTTTACACCATTACTTTCTGACTAAGTACCATTTTAGAGATACAAGATTCAATGATAATACACACAGGTTAAACACTAAAAGCCACAGCACCTTCTGATGCCAATAGTTGGAATACACATTCACTGAGCATGCTTCATGGCATGAATTCCACAAGAAGGAACATCTTACTGCTCAGAATCTCCTGATCTAGCACAAAGGTATTGCACTGGATCCAGATCTGGTGACTGGGAGGTCCCCTGAAGAACACTCAACTCATTGTCATGCTCTGGAGACCAGTTTGTGATAACTTTTGCTCTGAAACGATGATTGATGAACAGCAGCGAAAGTCTGCCGGGAAAACATCCTCCACATCATTACACCATCTCCACCAGCCTGGACTGTCGACACAAAGAAGGTTGGGTCCATGGTTTCAAGCTGTTAGTGCCAGACCTCTGAACCTACCATCTTTGCGCCTCAACAGAAATGGAGATTCATCTGAGCAGGCTACATTTCTCCAGTCTTCTACTGTCCAGTTTTGGTGAGCCTGTGTCCACTGCAGCCTCGGCTTTCTGTTCTCGGCTGAATAAAATTTGTTTGTGCAAAAAGCTTCTGATAGGCAGATCAAATCCACCTCACAATCATCTGAACACAAGCTCCCATGGAAGGGATAAGACTGACAAAGGTGGACAATATTGCAATTTTGCTCAGTTTTCAGTATTTACCTTATTTTTCACATCAGTTTATTATATTAGTGCTCAAACATTACCCAGCAAGAAAGACGGCTGCATCACAGGCACCTGTTTATTCAGTGTCTGACACAGAGGAAAAAGAGGAAAGAGAAGAAAAACTGCATGAGAACTTCCTCTAAACACTACGTCTTCCTCTTTCTGCTGTATCACACACATGCATCAACAGGATGCCTCTGTCAGTGTCATGTGCTACTGGCCCAGCGTTCACAGCAGTAATAACAGGAGCAGTAGCACAATGAAGACGGATCTATTTATAGCTCTCCAGTCCATTCAGGAAGCGGGGAGGAAATCAAATTGTGGGTGAGGGTGTTCCATTGTTCAAAGCCTCGCTTTCTCCTGGTAATGGAACAATGCTACAGCGTTTACTGGCAGGGCACAGACAGAGGCCTACAAGATTAATGGTGCCACAGCAACTCGATTATTTTCACATTGGTCACACGGAATTGGCCATGGGCCGTCACGGATGGAGCCGAGAGGGAGGAAAGGGAGGCGAGACTGTGGGGTGGAGGGATGTGGGAACTGATGCTGGGGGGTTCTGCTGTGGGGCACACTGTGAAAGTAGATGTGAAGCAATGCCACTAAAAGAGATTACACAGCAATAACACACAATATATGTATATATAATAATATACAATAAAATGCACACAGTAAATAACAGGCAATTAGTAAAGCCAATTCATCTACGATGTGTTTTTGGGAAGTGAACAGAAACCGGAACGCCCAGAGGAAACCCACACAGACACGGGAGAACACACCAAATTTTCCACAGACATTGACCTCTCAAATAATATCTGCCCATTCTTCATGACATCAGGTGGTCTACATTCTGTAATTGTACATCTACAGCAGTGGTTCCCAATCCTGGTGCTCCAAATCTAGCATCATATTCATCCACGTTCAGGTTCAATATCAAGATGTTCCTGTAGGCCTTCATTACCTGGGTCAGGTGGGTTAGATTAGGATTTCAGCCAAACCCTGCAGGGTGGTAGATCAGCAGAACCAGGATCGGGTACACCTTGTCTGGAGTATAGATTACAGCAGAGTTTAAAAGGTAGGTGTAGATTGCCAGTAAGTATATATACACACAAGTGACATGTAAAGATAAACCCTTGGGCAACATAGTACACAGTTTTGTACCATCTGCCCTTTCTTAAAGGCCTAACCATTAACAGAGAGAACAGCACTATTAAACAGACTACCACCGAGACGAGACAAAAGTGGAAAATCAGCGTCAAGGAAAATAGCTTCCTTGAAAAAGAGGGTCAAGTTTATTGAAAACAGATTCTAACGGCTACAAAACAGCAACAAGAAAGAGATCTCGAAAAGCCAAATGTTGCAAAGCTAATGAAAATACCTGTAAACTGACTGAAAACCTCAAGACCAACTTTATCCTTCTTCTGCAAATGCCGACATAAGCTTCTGCCCCAGTCTGTGTGCTCCGCATCAACCTCATTCAATTAGCAAGTGCTTTTCACAGAAAGAACATTCGCCTACTTCAGTACTACACCTGGTCCATGCGTCTGTATGTCTGGGCTTTAACGTAGTGAACCATCAAAGGCAAAATAAACATCCTGTTGTTTTTTTTTCTGTCTGCATTAATGAAAACTCTTTCACCACTCTGTACAATGTCATGTTTTGTCTCAAAATCGAAATCCTAGACTAAACGGTGGGCTGACGGCTTAACGTAGTGTGCTGTAGCACATCTAAACACGTTTGAAGTCAGATATACGCTTGATCTAAAACTACAAAAGAAAGCAACACTGCATAAGTGAACTGGAAATAAGCAGTGGGTGTTGATGGCCCTCATAGTCTGCTATACAACATTCTGCACCTATTGGGCCAAACCATGGACTCAATCAAATGTCTAATGCTGAATTTGAGTAGAGTCGGAAACTATTTGTACTACTTGTACTACTTTGCAAATTGCACTCCAACAGTCAGTGAAGTTGTATTAACAAGTGGGGAACTGGGAATTTTTGATGCTAGATGCCCCTAGAATGTGCGAGAAGTGACTTCTATAGTGACCAGATTTTTCGTAATTACACTCCAAAGCTTAGGTAATTGATATAAATTCTTTGGTTTGATATTTGAGGTATTTTTTGTGGGCAACTCACTGTTTGTCACCATTTTGACATATCCCACGGATCTCCAGGCTTAGTGGGCAGACCTTTCTACAAGTTGTATTTACGAGTTAAAAATAAGGTATATGCAGCTTTCTGATGAGCACTCGAATGCAGCATAATAAGGTGAGTAAGCTCATTTCTTGACTGGCTGTATCTGTTTCAGAGTTTCAGACAGTATGCTGTAAACTGAAATCTAATAGCAGACTTGTTAACATGTTGAAGAACACATCTTTGCTGACACGTAAAAAAACTTTACAGTAGAAGGTACAAGTCATTTTGGAGGATTTCTATTGGTCCATTCATCATAAAATGTTGACACAATATTCTTGTTTTCCATTGTGGATTAATCTTAAGAATGCTCTTCATTCAGTTTCATGTTTTTTTCTCCTTTATCCCTGAGTAGGAAAGTCTCTGATGTTTATGTTTCTGCAAAATATATGCAGCACATGGACTAAGCCTGAAAGAAGCCTGGCCTTGGACTAAACTGCAGTGGTTAGTCACTCTATTAAAATTAAAATTAAAATATTTGAATTATATTGAAATATTTGATATTTCTTACTATTATTTCTTTGCAGAATGGCTTGTCCTCGCTGTCCTTCAAAAATATATATTGCTACATTTTCACAAAAAAGGATAATACCATTACCATAAACAAAGTTACAGCTGATTCTAAAACCACATACATAAACCCTGTCAGCCCACTTGCCTCCTCTGGCACTTTAATTAAATGTATTCCTACCTTTCAGCTTAGACCTTTATAACTACACTATGTGGGCAAAAGTATTGGGACACCTGTTGATTCATTCAAACCAAAAGAGTTTATCCTGCTTTTGTTGGAGTAACTGTCTCTACTGTCCAGGGAAGGCTTTTGACTACATTTAGGAGCATCGATCTGAGGATTCAATTACATTCAGTGAGAAGAGCATAGGTGAGGTCAGGATGTTAGATGATCACCACCACACCTCATCCCCAACTCCCCAACTCATCCCAAAAGTATTTCAAGGAACACACTTCCACTGCTCCACAGCTCAATGCTGGGAGGCTTTAAACCCCTCTGGCCACACCTGGCATTAGGCATGGTGCCAACAGGTTCATGTTTATCTGATCCAGACAGTCCTACTCCATTGGCAGTACTACTCTACAGGGACTAAAAAGGTAAAGGTAAAGGTGCACGTATTGGTCACTGTACTATGCACAGCAAAATGTGTCCTCCGCATTTAACCCATCTGTGGTAGTGAACACACACACTAGTGAACTAGAGGCAGTGAGTACACACCACCCAGAGCGGTGGGCAGCCAACTCCATCGCCCGGGGAGCAGAGAGGGTAAAGGGCCTTGCTCAAGGGCCCAACAGTAGCAGCTTGCCGAGCCCGGGAATTGCCGAGCCCACAACCCTGTTATCAATAGCCTAGCCCCACTAGACAAGCTATGTGTGTGTGTTAATTTGCACATCTGCCTCAGCAATGGGTGCATTCAGTAGAAGGGGTGTCCACAAACATTCGGACATTTAGTGTATGTTTGTGAGCACAGATCAAATAAATAATCTGAACTAGATCAAACACTAGAACCTGTATGTAGGTCAGGTGTTTTATTGCAGTTGATCAACAGCAGTGGATGCAGCTTCCTTGTGATGGCTTACTGAAGGCCTCAAAGAGGATGTTCTGTTCCAGCTAAACTGACTATTAAGAATAATAAGACAATGCAGGAAAAAGAATGCATGAGAAACGAGGCAACTGTCCATCAGCTGGAGTCTCTTGCTAGGTTTGATGACAGGTTGGAGTCATGTAGCTCTTACAATCAAGCTTTTTTTTACAATAGCAATAAAAATCCTCTTTTTAAAACCTGATAGGACGGCAAACAGGACACAACAGGAGAACTAAAAGCAAGTTCCAATGAAATCGTATTTACTGTTTACTATCTACAAGATGAAGATATAAAGCCTGTGAGATAAACATCTCCCGGACATGCAGGACCAAGTCCTTAGACACAGAGTTAGGCCTGGTCTTGGACTAAACTGCAGGGGTCAGTCACCTTTGGAAATGATCTCTAGTCTAGGTTATGGCTTTAAAGTGCTGGAGAAACTATTTTCACACAGGGGTGATACAAATCCGCATGCTGGTGTACGACACACTTCACATAGGTCTGTCATGTCATACCAGGGTGACGCGTATAAGCGGTGAGGTATCAGTAATTATATGGGAAGAAAACTGGTCTAGTAAGACCTCACTGATGATACTTCATAAATAAACACTGGAATGTACGTATGTATTTGCATTTATTGATTGAATTCTATTTGTTCTGTTTTATTTCAAATAGGACTCACTTTTTTGTCTTATACTTTTTACATATAAAAAAATAAACTCTATTTGTAAAAACAAGTTGATTTTCTTCTTAGATTTTTAGCAATTGTACTTGTCTGTTTGATTATCATCTTAATGTTTATTTTTATTTTAACCTTACCTTCATATTTATATTATTTTAAGCTATTAAATTACTTTTTGTAAATGTATTACATTATCTCAGATGTCTGTTTTATTGTTTTATTGTCTTTGTTTTAGTTTGTTATTGTTTTATTTCTTGTTAGTATCACTGCTTTATTGTCTTATGAGACTGTTTCTTAACTGTTGCCTGTTGCTTGTTTTTCTCTGTTTTACAGTAATACAATTATGATACCCTTCAATGTAAACATGGTGATATTGATGATGATTAATATAGTTTTTTTTTCTTTTTCTTAAATTTGCATTAAATAGAAAGAAAAATGTCTATGCCTATGTCACAGATCATTTTCTTGAGCCTGACCCGACAGGGCCCTATGGAAAGTGGTGGGAAATCTCGGCAGAGAATCTAAACCCTACTAGGATGGTGCTTAAGACCTATAAAAAATATGTTTAGAAAAGGCTCTGATCAGAACTCACACGAAGCCTGTCAATATTTCAGTGTTATGGAACAAACAGTCATGTATAAGCATGGAACAACTGGCAGTGCAAAGCTCAGGTACTAGTTTCTTTTAAATGAGCATGGAAGGTGCAATCTATCAGTTCATCTCTGCTAGACAGACCCGTCTCCTTATCACCTGTAGATAAGGTGGACAAGTCTCTAAGCCAATATTTAAACAGTTTCTCTTTTTATGACGACATCAAAGGATTATGGAAAAGCTTAACCTGAGCAAGCTGAAGTGTGCGTGCAGTAGCTTAACGGATCGATATTATTCTAGAGTGCACCAGAGAATCTATATGCTATAAGATGCAAGGATCTAATTTGGCCTCTTAGGTCTTGTAAAAGGCCAGCATTAATTGTGTTTGCATTTCTGCAGGGACATGTAAGACAAATGACACAGCAATCGGTTCGCAATAGATCTTACAGAACCTTAAAGTGTTAAAAAGTGGTCTACATGATAGGAAATGTTTTATTTTTAAGTCATTCCTTTTATTCTTAATATTTAAAACCAAAATGGTGTGAGAAAACAGCCTACCTTTCACTCAGGGCTTGACAGTGCTAGAATTTATTAGCTCTTAAGGAATTCAAAAGATACCATAAAAGGATCGATAGAGCAGTTTTGAGCTGCTCATAAAGGGTCAGTTTTATCCAAAATCTTAAATTATTAATCTACATTATAACAAAGAAAGAAAAAAAAAAGAAACCTTTTCTTACTTCAACCTTACAGCTAACATTTAAATAAAAGAAGGATACAGCAATTAGCACTTCCCACTATCCCACATAACATATTACACATAAAAAATATAGTTCTGACAACGCAAACAACACAGTTCCACAGGGGCTGACATGAACACATCGACCTATATCCCTGTAAAAGTAAATGGGCAAAATACTTCTGGATATAGTGTCTGTCTAGCTGATGAGTTAAGGACAATAAATACGTTGTCAACTTATCGTGCAACATATGGACAGGACCCCAATCCTTTTTGCTGACCTCGCTATTTTCCACTGTGTTAATTTAGCAAGAGCCCCAATGAGGCTAGTTTAAAAACAGAGGTATAATTTTACTTATGTAGGATATTTCAAGTCCAATTTATCAATATTCTTAATTATAAGAAGTGCAGTGCTCTTTAAAATAGCGTAGTTTAATTTTTAGTATATTATATTATCATCATATTAGTGACATAAAATGTTTTTAAATGACAGTAATATCGATAATCACAATTATTTTTGGGACAGCATATCATCCAAAAACAAACAAAAAAACAAAAGTAAACACAGTTATTGTGACAGGCCTAGATGTAAGTTATAAGCAAGGAGGATATTCTTACCAGAAAGACGTTGAAGATGACGAGGAGAATGAGCATCCAGAGATACCTGTAAGCCATGTGGAGTCCAGCCCACAGACAGACCAGTGACACCAGGGCAAAGAGATACAGCACCATTGGAACCTCTGGAGAAAATAAGATGAAAAGCTGACATGAACAAGATTGTCACCATCAGTTATATTACTAACAGAGTGACCTACTGATTACATTTACTGATTAACTGATTAAACCATTCAATATCTGAAATGGATGAGCAAATGGATGTTCATCAGGTCGTTTCTTACTGTGAGGAATTTAACAGAATTGAATGGAAATGGAAATTAAAATATGCATCATCATAAAACAAATATCTGCCCACTAATAACTGCTGATTCATTGAGAAGGTAAATTTTAATCAATGTTTTTAAACCAAGAAATCAGTTTCAATTAAACAATTGTTCCAGTCCTAGACATTAACGCCATGCACCAGACAAGACCAGCGAATAAATCAAGCAATCAAAATGTATTTATATAGCACTTTTTACAACAAACGTAGTCACAAAGCAGCTTTACAGAGATCCGTGTCCAAGCTTCTTCAGAGCAAGCTAGTTTCAACAGTGGCAAGGAAAAACTCCCTCGGGTCGAGAGAAAGAAACCTTGAGAGGAACCAAAAAAAAAAACAAGAGCAAAAAAACAAAACTGAATTACATAAATACAAGACGGAAATGTGAGCGAGATGATCAAGCCCATGCAGATAATATGTGACTGCATATGTAGGTTAACTTCTTAAAAAACATCACTGGTAGCTTGTTCTAATTGAACTGAATAGCTCCTTGTGCGTCTATGTTCTGCTGACTGAGCTTTTTAATCTCCACTAGATGTTCAGATGCCAGCATGTTCCATGCCCTACAGAAAGCCAGTCAGTCTGGCATGGGCACTGTTTCCAGTCGTGGGGTGAGCTGGGCTAGCATACCCCTGGCACGTCAATTTTTCCACAGTTGGAAGAACACCCCCCACACACTCTTGCAGAACACTCTTTAACAGCCTCTGCTTTGGCATGGAGGATGAGTAGGCACGTTTATTGACCTGGGGCAGGAGCCCAAACTGGCTGGCAGTGAAAATGGATTCATTAAGAGGCTCTTAATTAGGAGTCCTTAGTCAGGGCTAGAACAAGGTCAGAGTACTTGGGCCGAGAGTGCCCCCCTTCACGTGGACAATCAATTGAACGCAGTGTGGAGAGTCTCTTGTAAATGAATACAAGGACTCGAACTGATCTTAGTGTCCTTGGAAGCTTACAGCTAGTGAATGGTGCCATATTGTTAAATATCATTTAGGACTAATTAAGATGATTTTGATTGGGTTTCAATAGACAACATTTTTTACTTTTTGGGACTTTTACATCTAAAAATTCTTCAGATCATGGTGAAACGAATGGAGAGATGTGTGGTCAGAGGCATCATTTAATTTTAAGTGCCTGTGTAATATCTTTTCACAGGGCCCAAAATATCTGGCAGCGCCAGAGGAGGAGGACACTAAACCTGCAAGACTTGGAAGCATGTTTTGATTTTAAGGAAGGACACATTAGTTTAAGTGGAAAACATGAGCTGGTAGTTCTGGAATCACCTACAGAGCAGGTAAAGTGATCTCAGCAGACAAATCATCATGGGAGAACTTCAGGAGTTTTTAGGCCAGACGACTTGCGGCGTTCTGAATGCTCTGTGGCGGAGAAATGGCATATGGCAAAAGGCCTGCAAGGTGGGAATCGCAATGGTCAAGCTGACTGAAGCTTGAACTAGAAGAAATTGACCAGCCTCTGCAGTCAGGCAGGGTCTTATTCTCCTGATGTTGTCATGTGCCATACTGTTTGGACATGCCTGAATACACACTTTAGCATTTAGCACTTGCTAGAATTACTACAATTAACACTATCGGCAAGAATCTGACTGGTCTTGTACAAGCAGAATGGTCGATGTCTCTGTATTTCCACATTTAGAAACTACAGTGTAGGTAAAAATACAGATAGTTTTGAACTCGGTCCCATACCCATTTCAAAGCTCCTTGTAAAGCAACGCTGCTTAGCCATAAATGGTGACCCGATGACCTAACTACGACATTAAGATAAGATGCATGTTAGTCTACACGTACAGACACTGTCTAAACGGCCAGTCTTCGTATCACTCGCTCTTAACCATAAATCCTCATGATGTTCCTTTATCAGTATAACCTAATGCCAACATTCTTAGCTACTGTAACCTTGAGCCCAAAGGCCCAGATCAACTTGTACAGTACATCACACCCATATTACCTCATAACCAAAGTGCACTGAGCGACAGATGCGATAGTGTTGATTAAGGAAGAGGTGGGAGGACCGGCTGGGCCAGAGCTCTATAAGATAGGCCTTATTTGCATGTCCTCGCCTTCCTGACCTATGTCTACTGTGAACATCGAATTTTATTCAGTCATTTAATGAAGAAATGGAGTCAGAGTCATCAATCACATCCTTTTCTTCATTAAAAACCACCTCGTCCACTCAAGCCCCCAGCAAAATTGCAGAGCTGTTAAACAATGTCTGAACACTTGGTGAGCACACTTTGTTGGCATATCAATGGCTTCTTTTAATGAGCGAGGCTTCTATGTTTTAATTCGAAGCTGCTGGAGTAAACATGCTCTGCTTATTAGCTGTAAAGGTCTGAGTGAGTAACCACCATACATCTGTTTGTGATCACAACCTCACTTTTGCAAGGCTCTTTGAAGACAGCATCTCGATACCTAGTGGAGATAATGATAAATCGAGTGGCATTAGAAGTTGCAAGATTAAGAGCTTGTGTGTGTTTGTTTTTTTTGTTTTTTTTTTTACTTTTACAAATGGCACACTACCTCAAGCTAAAATAGCCTTCTGTGCAATCTATCATGATATACAGCAATGTGCTCGGCTGCTTAGAGAGAAAACAAATCATTTGGGTTTTCATTGAGCAGCATTTCATTGAGTAAACAAGCTGCATCCCAAATGCAGAACAATAATCATACACACACCTGGCTCTTTGTTCTAGCATTTGTCTCCTAATTACATTACATTTAAACAATCAATCAGTGCAGTACAGACTAGTCTGTTCTCCAAGTCCTACTGATAATGTGCATCCATGCAACCAAACCACAACTTGCATCTGGAACCCAGAGGGGCTGTGAGGGGATTCTGACATTTCCAATAACGCGCTTCCATTAGGGACAACTTCTGTCTTCTCTGTGCTTCAGAGCGTCCTCACAGGAGCTAATGCACCAGCATTAACATCTGTGGGGTTTGTCTGGCAGAAGTACAGATGCTTTGATCATGATGTGGCCTGAGGAACACGCAGATTCCGACGGCAGACTGAGTCATGAGGTTTGAATGGCAGGTCAGTGTCTATGACGCTCGAAGAGACTGCATGCAGGTCGGATGCTGTGGATGTTACGAAGGACTTGGATTTGAAAAGTAGGCCACACATTCCTCGCCAGTCAGAGAACACAGGGCGCAAGGCCAGGGTTGACCTAGTGGGCTTTCACTGAGGTGCTACTTCCATTCCACTGATGCCCCACACACACACATACACACACACACACACTCTCGCTCCTGCTGCTGGGCTTCTTGTCCTTTAACCTTTGTTCTTCTCTAAATTTACACTGACAAATGTTTACAGTGCCGCTAGAAAGTAAGAGAACACTAGATTTTTTGTATTTCAACAAAAAATTGAGCTGAAAAGAGATCAGATCTTCATCTGTTTGGTTTAACATATCTTGTGGAGACCTACAGGGTTCTGTTTTAGGGCCTATGAAATTGTTAGTAAGACAGTAATGTAGTTTTGAGAGTGAAGAACTGAAGTGTTGGCTCTATTGGGTTGACCACATGTATTTACTGTGCAGAATTATCCAAATGTATCGTCCTCATCAGAAAAGGTATGCAAACTTTTTTTTTCTGGTGATCAGTCTTGCCGGGTAGGTTGGAGATATTTGTCTTCGGCCCAAGAGACTAACTTGACTAAGACTGTTGTCCTTCTGAATGACCCACTTGTGGTTCATCTTCAGTTGATGGACAGACATGCAGATACACTGACATTTTCTTGTGGAATTTGCTGGTACAATCTAGTATGACCCTTCCACCCCCATGCTTAACAGTTGGGTTGAGGTTATATTGGAATGCAGTGTTTAATATTGCATATTTTTCTATAGGTTTTATTTTTGATTCATCTCTCCACAGCATTCTTCCAATCGGCTCCTGGTTTATCCACATGGGTTTGAGGAACACTAGATGGACAATAGTGTTCTATTTGGACATTAGTGTCCTCTTTGATGCCATCCTGCCATGAGCACCATTTTTGTTCAATGCTTGCCAGATGGCAGACTCACAAACACAGACAGTGGTCAATGAAGTTCCTTAGATGTTACCCTGGAATTCTTTGTGACTTCCTGTAATGTTATTTGCCATACCTTTGGAGTTATTCCTGCTGGACATCCACTCCTAGGGTGAGTAACACTGGTGCTGAATTTCCTTTATGAGTACATCATCTGTCTCACAGTGGGTTTGGCAGAAGCTTTTCCAACCTGGTGACTTATATTCTGAGGCTCTTTTAAGAACCTCCTATGTTCAAGGCCTGGCACAATTCCATGAACTTGCGAAGTGAAGATGAGACTTTGATAGTAAAGACCTAAGTTTATGTTGTTGAAAGACAGGAAGGAAGGCCTGATAAGTCTTAAACAGTTGATCTTTGCCCATCATATTTTTATACTGCATCTCTTCTGGAATGGAGTTTTTAAGGGGGGTGGTTGGATTTTGTTAATTTATTCGAGTTTAAAATGATACATAATAGCACCACTGTTACACATCAAATCTTACACATTTTTTTTCCTCCTCCTGTACATCTTCCATTTTGTTGATATGAGGTTTGATACAGCAGTAATGATACATATTTATATCACCCACTGCTTCTTCTATGTGAATTCCTTCTGTACTTCCCTGCACAATCTTCTTCTCATATGCATATATAGTTCTCTTTCACTCTCTCCCTCCCTCCCTTTCCGCCTGTGCTTGCTTTCCATCGCTGTAAGCACATTCCTTCCTGTGGTCTGGGCCCGGCCTCTACAGAAGCAGCATGTTCCCAAAGCCTAAGGAGTAATCTTGAAAGGAAAACACGTTTCTCTGTGATGCTGTGGGTATGCACACCCTGCACAGCCACCTATAGATATCTAAATCTGTTCCTGAAAAGCCGGCATTACAAAGTCTAGTAAGTGTCATTCTTCAGAAACGAGAGGGCTGCCATGGAAGGGGATGAGTGCTCTCAGGTAAACACACTGGAACATCAACAAAGGACGGTGGAAAAAACTGTCAGGCACTTAATACACTGTTGTATACAGGGAGTACAAGACAGTTAAAGACCATAACCATTATACTACATCAGAGTACCAACACGGTTCAGCACACAGTCAAATCTTATGTATTTCTTTTTGCACTGGGGTCTATAAAATCCTGAAGATGCTGCTGCATTAAAAGATATCCAATGCAGTTTTAAACACAGGCTTCCATAAAGTGTCATGCGTGTGTCTATATCCCTGGGGAAATGGTCAGCAGTAGGACGTGTCCAGTGGCCGCAAAGACCCGCTGTGTGGGAAGACAAGCACAGCGGGTCTTTGCGGACAAAAACAAAGGCTGTAATGTGAGACGGCGCTGTGGCTTCTGTTAATATGCCAAACCAGCTGTCCCAACAGCAGGCCACGGGGCTCACAAAGGCCCTGCTTTGTCTCTGGCCTGCTGAGCTAACATCGGCCTGGCCACCCGCTCGCGTGTTATGGGAAAAAGGCTGCATGGTACCAGCGCAGGAACGGAGGGAGACGATGGCATGGAGATAAAAGGAATGAGTGGAAGAATGAAGAAGTGGTGGTAAGTGATACACCAGAACGGTAGGAGATTTCGCGAGCCTGGAAGAATTACCAAAATAAGGTTTAGATTGGAAGCAGGTTCTTCTCTTCCCGCTCTAAACACTTGATCTGCTCGTGTGCGGTTGTGAGTGCAAGGGCGCAGCGCTTGGACACCCTGCACTTCTCTTGGCGGCTGGGAGTGATGGGAGTGTTCTTGGTGGCTTGCCAGGTTTTCTGACCCCAGACGTTCCATACACCACATTCTCCGAGGCCCTGCTGTCTCTCTGGGGAAAACGAATAGCACACGGCTGCAGCGCTAAGCGTAACAACAGAAAAACAAGAGGTCATGCAAAAGTCAAGTTCTCCAGCAGGCCCAGGGTCAGGAGTGCATGGTGTTCCTGTGATGTGCCTGAGAAAAGGCAGTGGAAAACTTGCAAAAGGTAAAAAACGACCATAAATGGTCTGAAAAGCAGCAGAGGGCATTTTGTCCTGAAGCAACTTAGCAAAGGAACATTTGCTCTTAATTTTTTCCCCCTCGATTATTCTGTGCACATCCTCTCTCTGGGTCCCTATATTGCTTTTCTGCTGATTGTTGCCTACCGTGAAGGGCAGTAAATGCTATGTTTGAACCCTGCAAGAGTGTAGTACATTGTCTGAATGTTCTCGGTTACAGCGGTCAATGAGTTTTCTGTTGTTGATTTTCCATTTTTTTTATCATGACCCTACTGACACATACACAGATAGCCGCGAATGACGCTGAATTAGCATTACATAATGATAGCAGTGTGTGTTAGATGCAAACACTTTACTGGGGTTGTAAAAACACAAAGGGTGAGTAATGCAAAGCAGATGGTCCTAGGAAGCACTCAAGAACAGATAATGCATAAAATATAGCAACCTGTGGTTTTGGGTGTTAATGTGTCTTATTCTCCAGGAGAATCCAGTCTCCAAGAGCCTGCTGATGGTGTTGGATACTGAGTTATGATAGCCTATCAAGGTTTCTTTTTGTTGTCATTCCCTTACAACAACAACAAAAGTATACTAAAAGTTCATTTTATTTAGTAAACTTGAATAGTAAGTATACTATAATCTTAATATACCCGTAGTATACTTGCGTTCTGTTTTTGTACTGGACTAAAATGGCCCACCTTTTAGTTTATTGAAGTATATTTTATGTGGAGTAAAAGTAAACGTTTGGTGTAAGAGCAATAAACTTTGAGTACACAATTAGTTTATATCACTTTCTGTCTTTGTAGTGCAAATATACTTTGAACTACACTATAAGTGAACTTCTAGGTGCTAGTCATATACTTTTTTGTTTAGTGTACTGTTGGTATAAAAGTGAAAACATTTGAATATACAACTAGTTTACATCCATGCATCTTCTTACCCACTTCTTCCTGGGGCACAAACACCTAGGGGCAATTTAGCATGGCCAATACACGTATCACATGCACTGGGTGGGGGTGTACGGGAAACAATTTTGCGCTGCAACTAAAAATAGACTTATACATATGCTGTTAGATTACTAGATATATATTCCTATCCCACCTTTTTAGTTTCATGAAAGTATACTTTTAAGTATACTCCCTGTACTACTGCTACTACTAGTTTAATCACCTCAAGTATACTGCTAGGATTTAATTAAATGAGCGTGACATAATACTTTTTAGTTTTCAGTATACTTTACTAAACTATACTACTAGCTTTGTTTTTTGTTTTTAAAATTTGACATATACCTATAACTGCACCTAAGTACACTCAAAGTTACCTATTATAAACACTAACAGCAGACAATGCATATAAAAATCATAGACATATGGATTTAAAGCAGATTTGCTTACTCCATACATCAATTTTTAAAAACATTGGATTTGGGATATTTTGGATACCAAAATATATATTGTCAATCCAGATACATCCAAACACATTCTTTAGGAAAGGCTGATATTTGAATTTGTGTCATGGAGCCTCTCTAAAATCCATCCCACCCCAGTCGAGTATTCTAAAACTTTATGTATATGGTAAGAACATTTTTAAAAAGTATATCTAGAGGAAAGGATTAAGCACAAGTAGAAGCCAATATATACTAAACCTATTCTGCACACTTGTCTGTGTAAGTCAAGCATAATGAAGTATTATCTTGGATGGTGTATCTCTGATAAATACTGTGAAAGCACACAGAAAGCATACTCACCATATGTGAATAAACATTTTTTTTTTGTAAGGGTTATAGCCGCAATTCTAACGTGCAACCATGTCTGAATAATGTGGTCAAGAGAGCAGTAACGGTATGTTTCAGCACTGCTATTATAGAGATAAAGGGTTTGTAAACTTTTTTCTTTTTTTTACTTTTTTTTTTACAATTTACTTTATTTTATTTTTTATTTAACTTTCCTTCTTTGTTTTAACTTTGTACCATTTCAGATCACTGGATTACGTACCATGTAAAGTTATTCACTGGACCTGAAGTCCTAGAATGTCAATAAAATCTGGCAAAATTGGGGCTTCTCTAAAATGTCTGACCGATAGTGTATACTTCTACAAATTTAGAAGCTGAGGCTGATATTAAGATCCTAAAGCCAAGAAACTTTACCTTACGTAATTAACAGCCTGCTTAGAAAGGTCTTGATGATTAGGAACATCAAGGGAATTAACTTGTGTGCCACGTCGCCATAGAAACAACTCTAGCAGCCTTCTTTTTCAAGGCAACTTTCAGCTAAGAACTTTTCCAGTTCACATCATAACAGCAGAAGTCCAAAGCCACCAGGGACATAAGGAACCCATTTGGCTTTGTATGCTTAAGCACTACCATTCCTTTTCTCTCTTGCACACCTGTGATCGATAGCATTGTCCGATCCAGATAAGACACGTTTCAGTTCAAAGTACAACGACAGCCAGAACAAGCAGAAGTGGTCTTTGCTTGCTGTGAAAAGCAGCCTGCTTCGTCGAAAACCAAGGCCCTGCCGTGACTCCCTACATCACTCCTCTGAGTTTTCATCTTTTCTTTGGCACAGGGCAGCTAATTCAGGTGGTGTATAGGATAGTGCTGATTTCGAGGCTGCCGTGGCTTGTTGGAACGCGAAACCAAAGCCAGTTATCTAATCTGATCTGACGTCAGAAGCCATGTCAGTCCCCAGAATGTTTGCAACCAAAACAGGTAGAAGCTGACAAGGACTTTCAGTACATTCCTACTCATCAGCTAGAGGCTTGCTGGATCACTGCAAGAACGCATGAACGCTAGAACCACAGAAGGCGTACCTGATTTCATCAATCGTCGTGCATGCAATATCAGGGACATGAGCAGAAATATGCAGACTGTGCAGAAAAACATGCTAGCGAGACGTCTAGAACTTATCTTCAGTAAAGGGTTTCAACAGCAGTGCCCCTCTAAACTGATATAACACCTGCTTCCACTGGCTTCTGAGATGAAGATTAACCTGTCCCAGAATGAAAGAGCGATGGGCGATCGCGATTACTCAAGACCTGGCGCAAAATGCTTGTTAGAGGCTCCTTTGGAGATTTTCAATGCTGTGAAGAACCCTTAAACAGCTGCCATTTCGCACTTTATCTTGTGATAAAGTAGCTGATTACAGAAGTTCAAGTCTAGTCATAAGTTCTCCTAACTCATAGTTTTGTTCAGTATTTCAGTTTCAGTCATACAGAGCTTAAACAGAGCCTCAAAAACATTTGTAAAAGAGCTGCAGCAGAGATTAATTACGATTTCTAGTCAAGCAGTTAGACTGCTGTGCCACCTGTTTACCTTTCTGTTCTTTCTTGGACACCAATATATCCACTGTTTCACAGTTCTAGGGTGGCGTAACTGTCTAACTGCCTGACTAGAAATATTAATCAATCTCTGCTGTAACTCATGTACAAATGTTTTTGAGGAGCTGTATGAACTCTATGTATTGTGGACAAAACTGAAATACTTCAGCTTCAATTAAGATGCACTTAAGAACTTTTTATGTCTTATAGGGTTTATATCCTACATTATTTTTATGCTATTACTTTAAATGTTGAAATTGATATACAGTATGTAAATGAGCTCTGTTCTGAAGTCTTGGTCTAGGCTAAAATACTCCTTATAACTTCAACATGAAAGCTGTTCAGCATGAAAACTGAAAGCTGATTAGGAGCCAAATAGGTAAATGCAAATTTGTTTTCTAACAAACATTATATGGACAAAAGTATTGAGACACCCGCTCAGTCATGGTTTCTTATTAAATCAATGAAATAAAAACAAAACAAAACGTGTATCCTGCTTTTGGCTGAATAACTGTCTCTACTGTGCAGTAAAGGCTTTCTGCTTGGAGCACTGCTGTGAGGATTTGATTGCATGCATGATCACCAGCCCAACTCAACTTATTCCAAAAGAATTAGATGGAGCACCAACCATTATTACAGAGAACACAGTTCCACTGCTCACGGCTCTAGCTCTCTAGCTCCCTATGCCAATAGGTTCATGTTTATCTGCTCCTGAGAGTCCTATTCTACTGGTAATACTTCCTTACAGCGACTAAACAAGCTGTGTGTGTACATAAGCTGGGTAAAAAAGGGGTCTCCTCAAAGATTTGGACATATAGTGTATGTTTCCTTTAAGCATCCAACACCCTGTTCTAATGCCGTTTCAAAAGCCACAGCTTTACAATCTATGAAAAAGGTGAGTCATACAGCAGCTCTCAGCAAATCAATACTTGCAATAAATACAGGACAAAACCAATGTGTTTTCTAATAATTCACCAGCATGCCCTCTATAATACTGGTTGTGTAGTGTAGGGACAAAAAGGCCAAAAAGCATGGCAGGCTTGCATCATTTCATGTGATCAAACCTTCACTGTTAGCAAGCAAAAAAAAAGCCTCTGTTTGCTTTAGGCTCAAACCAACAGACTGATAACCTTTACACTACAACGACCAGTGCAGCAATAGGCCAGCACATAAACAAACAGCCCAACTAGAGGACGGGGATTAGCTGTTAGCCTAGAATTCTTCCTGGAAAAACACAGCTCATTGTGAAAGCCCTCCTCTTCTCGCAAGGTCCTAATGCACAACTGCGAGACCTAATGAAATCTTTAAATAGGAACCTCATATAATAATTATTTCCACACAGACATCTGAAAGAACAACCCTCCCCAGAGGTAAGCTGGTGTCTCAACTGGTGTCCTTTTGAGGGTAAAGAAAGTGACATTGTGGAGGACCAGCACATCTCAAGGGCAAAGCTGTCCAGAGTCATTCCTTTTTCTTTTTTCAAACAGTTGCTCTTTCAACAGCTTTCAATAGAGCGCAGATTCAGCTAGCAATCCTGGCTGAAGCTACCGGCAGGTTGAAAGGCTGATGAAAGGGGATGTAGAGGTGGGCACACAGATCGGTCCTGACCTTAAGCAGCCCTTTCAGTTTGCCTGTGGAGTGACCTGCAGCGGTCAGAGTCAGTGGTGCTTCTTCATGCAAAAGGAGTGGAAGAGAAAGTTGAGTCAACTGCTGATGTGCTCCTTCTTCTGGTTGCATCTGTGTGTTAAATTCCTAATACTTTAAAAATGCAACGATTTACTTTTTTTTTTTTACATAATTTCATTAATTATTGTGTGGGCGACTGACTGGAAGTCAATGAGAGCACAAGACACAGGGTGAAGAGAAAGCAGAGGGCGGAGTCATTTCTGAAGAGCAGACAGACTCGTCGTGGGTTCCCATTGGTGAAAAATGCCAAAAGGCACAGTGCTGTATATAGCATGTAAACTGGGTAAACATGTAATTATTTGTGTAATAATTATATGGTAAATTGAATGTTGAGCAAAACGATCATAACTGTAGACAATAATTAGTGGTAATTAGTAATATTTACTGGTATCTAATAATTAACAACACACATCACAGTACAATTCTGATAAGCCCAGCTTATTTAAAGTCTGATAAGGCAATTCACTGTATAATAACTATCTGTTGTAACACTGAACGTTGACGTCTGATGGCTTTGCTTTGAATTGAGAACGCTGCTTTGTCAGTTCATGACATATTGAACTAATTACAGACTTTGAAACAATAGCTTGCTCCAAAAAAAATCGAAATTTAATCTTTCGCTAAATCCTCACACAAGCAATCAGTTAAGCCACTTTTTTTATGAACCTTATGCTTACAGTTTTGATCACGAGCAGCAATGCTAATGTAGGTAATGTAACTATATGCAATGCATATTGCAAACCACTTTTCTAAATCATCACACACTCATCTCAAACAGTGTCCCTAATGGTAATGAACTACATCAGCTCCACTGCTAAACTAAAGAAGCAAACTTCCCACACACTTTAAGGTCTTACCAACTGTTGCCTCATGAGTCAAAGCAAATGTGTGTGTGGCAGTGTGCTATGTGCAAAGCTGTGAGGGTGACCGATCTGCAACAGGGTGGGCTGGCACTGTAGTCCACTGTTAAAATAGCTGTGTGGTTAAGGATTAGCCCTGTGTGGTTTAAGTACGCTCCACAACAGACTGGGAAAGCTGACGCAGAATTCAACAGCCCCCTGACCACCCACCCACCCCCCCACACACACACACACACACACGGACACACACACACGCAGACAAATTTACTACAACTACACATACCATCACCCCAATGACCTTTCGGCCATAGCACTGTTATTTTATCAGAATGACCGAAGTTTGTGTTTCAAACACTTGTGTTGTTTAAATTTGAATAATAGCTTCTTTGCATTATAATTATTATAATAATTTCCTTGCATTATTTGAGCAGTTGTTTTTGAGCAGTTGTCATTTCTGCAAATAAATGCTCTGAATAGCAATATTTGTATTTGGAATTTAGAGGAAATATTGTCCATGGTTTATGAAATGAAACACCAATATTAATTTCCCTAAACACACTGCCTATAAATAGCAAAACCAGAGAAACTGATAATGTAGGATCATCTCTTAATTGTTTCCAGAGCTGTATATATTTTTAATCAACAGTCCTTTTCACACACAAAATCCTTGTTGCACTTTGGGTAAGTGATTTGTCCAACAAAAGCAATTTCATACCGATAAACAACCCTTTTGCTGTTTCAAACCTGGCTAGTGTGCTCCCAAGTAGTTGACAAATGAGCTCTACTGGGTCTGTAACTCTGAAATAGTGAGCGCATCTACTGGTCACTGCAGCAATGTCTGAACCAAAAAGAAACCTCTCATCGGCTGCTTTCTAACCTGCCTATGCCTACAGGCTGTTTATACTTTATGTAAATAACCTCTATTTTGATTGGCTGCTCCGTGTTTTGCCTCATTCAAAAACACTGGTCGAGACGGAAGCACTTTATAAAACTTGTAGTACTAAGGCTTATATAACTTTGTATAGGTAGATGGGGCTGACCTGTGGCAGACTGAATCAGTGTGTATATGCAAATGCATGGTTTAAGTGACATCCCAAGTGAAATGTTTTTAAAGCTTAAACCTGGGCTATATGGACCATGAGAGAATAGCTGTAGAATAGCTTTCCAAACTGTGGGGGATTTGTTTTCCATGATATTGAGTCTGAATTCTGGGTTCTGTCCAAACACGAACGAGGGGCACCATATGGGGGTGGGGGCCTTGATTGACGGGAGCCCTAAAAGATGCAATAGTTGAGTGTTCTGACAGAATTGTTGGGAGTTTTGGGGCCCAGTTTAATACCTTTTCATGGGGCCAAAAATCCCTGGCAGTGTGCCTGCAAGAACAGCTACAGGTACTGACAGTGTTGCTATATTAATAATAAAAGTGAAAACCTGCAAGCTCACACTGAAGAGTGGGATTAAGGTCCCAGATTACAACTACTTCACACACCACAACCCATGAAATACACCACACCCTAAATATATAGCCTGAAAGAGATAAAGAGTTCCTGCTGGGAAAAGGACAAGAGAAGCCAACGGGCACTGGCAGTAATTTCAGAGTGGAGAGAAAGGAAAAATTCCCAGGGAAAGCACCGTCATCGCTTTACTTTCAGTTTTAGTTTCACGGTTTCTACCAGTCAGTTTTTACTTTCACCAAACGGCTCCTAATTTTAAGACTAGACTAAGCTAAAGCACTGACTAAGGGCTAAATATCATCACTGTGCAAAAAAGAATCAGAAAAAAAACAACATTTAGAAGTCAATGAAGTCATTCTAGGTGATTTTGGAGCATTTCTATTGGAAACCTTCCAGATTCACATTATGTCAAAAAGTGAAAACCGGCAAAAATGGAGATACAAGGTTTTTGCATGAGAGCAACAATATATAACTTTATACATCAGCCATACACAGGCAAAAACACACAAACACACCTGAGCTGTTGGTGCGGCCTCTGTACACATCATCGTAGGCCTTCCACTGCTGTGTGACATGGTAGGCATGGATGAAGACCACCAGCACCCCCACCAAACAGATGAGAGGAACGAAGGCGGCTGTACACAGTGCTGCATATACGTTCGGGATGAAGCATCTACCCAGAGAAAGTGGGTGAGAGAGGTAGGTGGAGAGAGGGAGAGATAGAAAGGAGGAGAATCATCATTAATTACTTTTGAAGGTCTTCATACTGAATACACAATAAGTAATTACAGACACTCGAAATGATAGAATTATAGAAAGTTGCTGCATAATATGCGGTTTAAAATACACATGTTGTACACACAGAGGACCCTCAGTTGAAGTGTAGCTGAGCAAAAAGAACAAAATCAAGCCACAAACAATAAAAAAATAACTTATTATAATGTAATACTACCAACAATAATTAGAGAAGAAAACAACACCTAAATCAATTCAAACATGCAGAAAATGAATCACAGTGCTGGGCAATTCTACAGTTTACCTAGTGCGAACATACACTATTTGGAGTATTGGGACACCTGCTAATTCACGATTCCGTCTGAAATCAAGGTTATAACAAAACTGTTTGCTCTGCTTTTGTTGGAGTATCTGCCTCTACTGTGCAGGGATGGCTTTCTACTAGATTTGGAAGCACTGCTGTAAGGATCTGACTGCATTCAGCAACAAGAGCATTAGGTCAGGGTGTTGGATGATCACCCCCACCTTATCCTTTAAATATTGGATGGAGAACCATCACACTGGGGTGCCTGACAGCATTAGGCATGGTGCCAATAGATTCATGTCTATCTGCTCCAGAGTCCTATTCTACTGGCAGTCCAATTCTTCTCTACAGCAACTATACAAGTTCTGTGTGTAAGCAATTGCACATTAGGCATGGGTGCAACATAAAATATGTATTGCATTTATTAGAAGAGGTGTCCACAAACTTTTGGACAAATAGTGCACATTAGAAAAGTGATACAAATGTGTGTGTGTGTGTGTGTGTGTGTGTGTGCAAGGAGGGGTGTTTATTTCCCCTGCACTGGCCTTGTTTGTGTGTGTAAGGGGTACAGTATATTTCTGGGCTGTGAATTTTGGCCTGCAAGGTCAGCGCATGAGTTCATGTTCATTCTGGCACAGACACGGCCCCGGTGCCAAGCTTCAGTCACACTCTGCAGCACTCTTTCACCATCTCTGCCTGGCTGTTTACCCAACGTCTCTCGACCTTTCTGACTCGCTCTTTCTCCCTCTCTTGCTTTATCTCGGGAACTTCTCCCAATCACCACTTGTTTTTCACCGTTGTGCAATTAGGAAGCCTCCTCCTGGCCTTTGCCATGGGAAAACTCTGAGGGCTGATTTTGTTTTGACGTGCTGGACGTCCAAATAACAAGGACCTGCCCTCCATTCACAGGGCAGCATCTTCTCTGCTGGCCAAACAAGAGGGACTGATAAACCCAAACTCGTACTATGGGGAAGGTATTAAAGGCATGGCGTGACTGCAGAATTCAAAACATGCAAAATACTTAATACTACTCTCTCTTTCTCTGTGTGTGTGTGTGGAGGAAGGGTGAAAACCTTTTTTTTAGTTTAGTTTAATGCCTGTGGCCTTGTGCTCTCAGTAAGTGAATCCAGATATTTTTGTAGCATTATGGATGATTGCTGCTGTATTATACAAACTTCTGCAACACGCTTTACATTCATACATAAGCAAACAGGGTCTTAAGCAGGAACAAATATGTGACTAGCAGCACTGAGTGTCTTATTGCTTTGAACTGGGTCAGATACTAAAGAGCCTAGATATGCAATCCTGGTCGTGGAGGTCCTGTCTCCCACCTGATGAAAACAACGCACTAATTAAAAAGTCATTACTGAGGTGGATCATGGAAAACACTACAACATGCAGGGCAGAGGGACTCCAGGGACAGGATTGAAAACATCTGCTCTAGTAGCACAGGAGTGAAATGCTACTCCTATTGCTAACGTTATGCTACACCCATCCCATAGTTATGCTACACTCATTTCCATGGTTACACTACATCCATTCCCATAGTTCACTATATCTATTACCATGGTTACACTATACCCATTTCCATGGTTGCACTACACTTTCCTGGTTCGGTTATGGAATAGTCCTAGAAATATGCTACACCCAAATGCGCTACACACATCCCCATAGTTATGCTACACTCATTTCCATGGTTACACTACATTCGTTTCCATAGTTCACTATATCCATATCACTATATTCCATTTTCCATCCATGGATACACTATACCCATTTCCATGGTTACGCTATACCCATTTCCATGGTTACACTACACTTTCCTGGTTCGGTTATGGTATAGTACTAGAAATATGCTACACCCAAATGCGCTACACCCATCCCCATAGTTATGCAACAATCATTTCCATGGTTACACTACATCCGTTTCCATAGTTTACTATATCCATATCACTATATTCCATTTTCCATCCATGGTTATGCTATACCCATTTCCATGGTTACGCTACACTTTTCCAGTTCTGTTATGGTATAGTACTATAAATAAACATGCTACACCCAAACGCGCTACACCCATTTCCTTAATTATGCTACATCCATTTCCATAATCACACATCATTCATTTCTATAGTTGCACTACAGCAATTTCCATAGTTACGCTATAATCCATTTCCATGGTGATGCTACACTATTTTCCTGATTATGTTATGGTATAGCACTAAATACGCTAAACCCAAATACGCTAATATGCTACACCTATACCCACAGTAATGCTACACTCTTGTTTGAACTCCATCCATTTCCATAGTTACGCTATATACACTGCCATGGTTATGCTATACCCACTTCTATGTTTATGCTACACTATTTTCCTGGTTATCTAATAGGATAGTACTAGATATACGATACACCCATTCCCATAGTTATGCTACATCCGTAACCATGGTTACACTACACTCATTTCCATAGTAACGCTATATTAATTACCTTTATTAATTAACTCCACCTCCTCCTTGAACGACTATAGACCTGTGGCCCTCACACATCACACGTCATGAAGGTCCTGGAAAGGATTATGTTGACACACCTCAGTCCTCAGGTCAGAACTCTGCCACCTTCAGAAATTCTCTGATGACTATGTGGTAGCCGGATGCATCAGGGATAATGAGGATGGAGAATACAGGGACCTGGTTAACAGCTTTGTTGTGTGGAGTGAGAGGAATCACCTGATTCTCAATGTGGCCAAGACCAAGGAAATGGTGGTGGACTTCAGAAGGAAAAGGACCACGACCGGTCCCATTACCATCATGGGTCAGGATGTGGAGCGGGTAGACACCTATAAATACCTGGGTGTCCTCCTGGACAGCAAACTGGACTGGAAGGCCACACAGAGGCTGTGTACAGGAAGGGGATGAGCAGACTCTACTTTCTGAGGAAGCTCAGGTCCTTTAATGTGTGCAGCAATATGCTGGAGACCTTCTACCAGTCTGTTGTTGCTAGTGCTGTCTTCTTTGCTGCAATCTGCTGGGGAGGCAGCATCAGGAGTGGAGATGCCAGTAAGCTCAACAAACTGATCAGGAAAGCTGGATCAGTCCTGGGCTGCTCTCTGGAAGGCTTTGAGGTGGTTGTGGAAAGGAGGACTCTGAGCAAACTCACTGCCATTCTGGAGAACAATTCCCACCCCCTCCATGATCTACTGGGCAAGCAGCAGAGCACTGTGCCAAACCCATTCCCATAGTTATGCTACATCCACAACCATGGTTATGCTGCTCCATTTCCATGTTTATGCAACACTCTTTTCCATAGTTACGCTATATCCATTGCCATGGTTACGCTATACCTATTTCCATGGTAATGCTATACTATTTTCCTGGTTATGTTCTAGTATAGTACTAGAAATATGCTACACCCAAATATGCTACACATATTCCCATAGTTATGCTACACCATTTCCACCGTTATGCTACATCCATTTCTATAGTACAGTAAACTAATTCCATTGCTTATGCTATCCTATTTCTATGATAACGCTTTTTTCAGCATTTTAAGGTGAACAATGACTGGCACGGATGCCAACACTGTCATTAGCTGTTGCCATACATACTTTTTATGTGTTTAGAGGATGGGCTCTACCCCTCCCACCATTGCTGGCACTAAAACTGTGGCTTGTTCAGAATGCCCTGCAACTATTAGTCTTGTTCATAGCATTACACCCAGTAACAAGCCCCTGTTAAGGCTGCCGTCCTCTTTTATGGTTTTCACTCCTAAACTACAAGAAGTAAACAAGTTACTCTTTTTACAATCTGAAGGTCACGTATCCTGCACGGCAACCATGCGTTCCTGCTGCTTCGCAGTAATATTAGCTCCGCGACGGGGGAAACAGAGAGACGCTGAGGTAGAGCTGTAACTGTAGCCTGCTGACTAACAGTAAAGGGTGGAGAGAAGGATAGAGTGAGGACAGATTAAGAAAAGAGAGAGGTCACACAAAGCTAGCTGACGTAGACAGGCCTGATAAACAGCCCCAGGGAGTGGTGGAAGGTGACAAGCAAGCTGTTAATAACTGGGCAAGTAAACAAAATACTCTCTATTCAGATTAGCTGTATTTACGTACTGCTTCAGAAATGCTGTACTGTTATCCGCTGTGTAATCCTACTTTACAGGAAAGCCTACATTTCATTTAGAATGGGAATTAAGGGAATTAGGATATACAGTGAGTCCAAGAAGTATTTGATCCCTTGCTGATTTTCTTCGTTGGCCCACTAATAAAGACATGATCATTCTATACTTTTAATGGTAGATGTATTCTTACATGGAGAGACAGAATATTAAAAAGAAAATCCAGAAAATAAATCTAAGGAATATATATTAATTGATTTGTATTTCATGGAGTGAAATAAGTATTTGATCCCTTAGTATTCATTAGCAGTTCTGGCTTTTACAGACCAGTTAGACACTCCCAATCAACTTGTTACCTGACCTGAAGCCACCTGTTCTCACTAATCACTTGTGTGAAAAACACCTGTCCACAGAATCAGACAGATCACACAGATTTCAAGTCTCCAACATGGGTAAAACCAAAGAGCTGTCACAGGACCTCAGAGTCAGAATTGTTGACCTTCACAAAGCTGGAATGGGCTACAAAAAGATTAGTAAGGTGTTGGATGTGAAAGTAACAACTATTGGTGCAATTATCAGAAAGTTTAAAGAGTATAACATGACAATCAACAGACCTCGGCCCGGTGCTCCAAAGAAGATTTCGCCTCGTGGGGTGGCAATGATGCTGAGAACAGTCAGAAATCATCCTGCAACCACTCGGCAGGAGTTAGCAAATGACCTGAAGGCAGCTGGGACCACAGTTTGCAAGGAAACAATTGGCAACACTTTGCGCAACAATGGATTCACATCCTGCAGTGCCCGAAAGGTACCCCTGCTGAAGAGAGCACATGTGGAGGCGCGCCTCAAGTATGCCAATGATCATTTGAAAGATGAACCAAGTTATTGGGAGAAGGTTTTGTGGTCAGACGAGACCAAAATTGGCCTCAACTCCACCCGCCATGTGTGGAGGAAGAAAAATGCTGCCTATGACCCCAAGAACACTGTGCCCACCGTCAAGCATGGAGGTGGAAGCATAATGTTTTGGGGGTGTTTCTCTGCCAAGGGTACAGGGCTACTTCACCGCATCACTGGGAAGATGGATGGAGCCATGTACCGCACAATCCTGAGGGACAACCTCCTCCCCTCTGCCAGGGATCTGAAAATGGGCCGTGGTTGGGTCTTCCAACATGATAACGACCCTAAACATACAGCAAAGGCAACAAAGGATTGGCTCAAGAAAAATCACATTAAGGTCATGGAGTGGCCCAGCCAGTCGCCAGACCTCAATCCGATCGAAAATCTATGGAGGGAGCTGAAGGTCAGAGTTGCCAAGCGACAGCCCACCAACCTTCATGATTTAGAGAGGATCTGCAAAGAAGAGTGGGCCAAAATTCCCCCTGGTGTGTGTGCTAAACTTGTGGTTAACTACAACAAACGTCTCACCGCTGTGCTTGCAAACAAAGGCTTTGCCACTAAGTATTGAGTGTGTTTGGCAAGAGGGATCAAATACTTATTTTCCTCATTGAAATACAAATTAATTAAAATATATTCTTTAAAATTATATTCTGGATTTTTGTCTTGATATTCTGTCTCTCCATGTTAGAATATATCTACCATTAAAAGTGCAGAAGGATAGTGTCTTTATTAGTGGGCAAACAAAGAAAATCAGCAAGGGATCAAATACTTCTTGGACTCACTGTACATACAATTGTCTTTACACATGCAGTGTTTACAAGTTTAGACATAACTACTTATAGAAGGGGGTTTTCTGTACCTTTACTAGCTCGTATTACATCATTCTGATTTCGCCATTATAATTCTAACACACTAAACGAAAGCTTTTTGCTGTGGTATTTAAAAAACAAATTCCCATTGTGAATTTTATATGGGAAATTTATGAATGAATAATTATAAATAATACTTAAAATGTAATAAAATATATTTATACTTAATACATAATAATGTTTAGTCACCTGTGACAGTCTGGAAAAATCTCAGAGGGTGAAAAAAATAGTATTAATAATAGTAAACCAGTAGTAATTGCATTTGTAATAGTATAATGATTCATCATAATTAATTATGAGTATGATGATGATTAAAATTATTATTATTATTATTTATTATTATTATTACAAGCCATCTGCCATCAGGTGACATACAATCACTCATCAACTATTACTATTAGGTATTTATCACTTAAACTTAACAGAATAAAATATATAAATAAAATAATATTTGTATAAATTGTAATTTACTGAGTAATTTACATCACTCCAAATTTATGGAAATGAATGAATGAATAATCATTAATAATATTTCAATTGTAATTAAATATATTTATATTTTATATATAATAATGTGTAGTCACCTTTAACAGTCTGGAAAAATCTCAGAGGGTGAATAAAATAGTAGTAGTAATAGTAAACCAGTAGTAATTGCATTAGTAATAGTATAATGATTCATCATAATTATATGATGATGATGATGATGATTATTATTATTATTTTTTATTAGTTATTATAAGCCATCTGCCATCAGGTGACATACAATCACTCATCAACTATTACTATTGGGTCTTTTTTATCACTTATAAACATAACAGAATAAAATATATAAATAAAATAAAATATTTGTATAAATTGTAAAGTACTGTGTAGAATGCCGTACATCACTGTGTGTCCTGGGGGGCAGAAAACAAGTTCATCTAACAAAGCTGAGCATAATGACTCATTTTCTAAAGTTGCAGCTAATCCTGAAGTTCTTAAAAGGTCATCTGAAACCCGAATAACAGCAGCTGAGGGGTTGCCATGGAAACCCCATACTGTTCACTCTTGTCCGGCTGAAAAGCTTCACTGGCAGGTGTCAGATAGTCAGCGGATTAACAGTGAGGCCTAATGATCTACAGGCCTTTCAGAGGAGGCAGCCTAATTACAGCTAAACCGAATCAATTTGACTAATCACACAAAGGTCCTGCTAACGCCAGGCTGCTGCACAGCTACCAGAACTCAGCATCTGGACTGAGGTTTTACGCAGTACGTCAGAAATGAACGCGACAGGGCAGCTCAGGTCCTGATCAATTCATATATATATATTATTGAAAAACGTTTGTCAGTGGCTGCGTGGGGCAGTTCAGGACTCTCTTTGAGAACGAGAGCTGTCAATAGCAATCAGCTCTGAGGAACAAGGAGAAGGGACAGTTCCCTGTGGTCTGCCAGACTGGGGAGATGGAAGAAAGGAATCAGCAGAAATCTGGTTTCCTCACAGTTCGAAAGAAACCCCATGTTCTGCATGTTTCTGTCGGTTTTCTACTCTAAAGGGAGTAATGCTACTTTCTGTGTTGCAAAAAACAAAAGTAGTGCTTTGTTCAAATGGTTGAAATCTAATAGCCATGTGGATCCACTTGTTTGTCTACAGATTAGGTAAAACCAAGGGAATCAGATGAGAAAGAAGAATGCATTCAAATTTTTGTACCTCAATTTGCTTTTGAGTTGTTCTTGGACAACTGCTTGTAATTTACACACAGTAACTAATCAAGATATTGCACACCAATTTCCGAATGTTTTCAGGAGGCAGAAATTCACTCTGTTGTTTTTTCTTTGGTAACAACAGCACATTAGTTTCTGGTAATGGTGAGCAAGTCAAACCAAGCTGAGAAATAATGTGTGTCCCAGCAATGATCGAGAACTTTTAAACGAAATGCTTTTATCACATATGGTGCTTGAAAAGTAGCTCAAATGGAGTGCTGGAAAGTTCAGCATGCTGAATGAATCTTGGAAACTTTCTGTTCTCAGATGTGTCCAAGATCTTATTTTGAACTTTCTTTCCTGTCTGCTTTTCTTGATTTCGCCTTTTCTGTAGCTCATGAAAATACTGACAAGTGGAGCTGACAAGCAATTGGATCCACATGGCTAATAGATCAGGCAAAATCAAGGAAAGCAGACAGGAAAGAAACATCATTCAACTACATTCAGGCAC
Organism: Salminus brasiliensis; assembly: GCF_030463535.1. NCBI lineage: Eukaryota > Metazoa > Chordata > Actinopteri > Characiformes > Bryconidae > Salminus > Salminus brasiliensis. The sequence continues at coordinate 22,027,453 of NC_132897.1, read as the reverse complement.
CAAACAAATCACAATTTAATATTTCCTGAACACTTTCACACCTATAGTTGGTTTGGTCTGGTCTGAATCTGTTCGAGCATTTCCCCATTGGTTTGGTTTGTTTTCACACAGGGGAAAAAAAAGAGCTGTAATTGTAACTGTAATTATCTGGACATTATTCCAGGTTAAACTGCTCCTGCAGAGTCTCCTTCTCAAGAGTCTCTTCTCATAAAAGGTTATTTTGGTCTGCATCTGAGTCGCATCAAAAGTGAAAACTAAATGGACTGAAACCAAACTGAACAGGCAGATAAGTTTAAGGCTTTTGAGGCCTTAAACACAGGAGGACTGTGTTAAATCATTAATTGCACCAAGTTAGATGTGCTAGATGTTTGAAAGCCCCAAAATAAGCACAGTGTGGGGTTCTCAGGGCTGAGATTGGGAACCACTGCACTAAAGCTTAATGTTTTAGAGGACCAAAGGCTAACGAAACCATGCAAACACTAAGCATAACCTTCGAGTGATCCCTTTAACCCCCCCAACACAGCAAGGCTTATTACACTTTTCACTAAAGCTTATTACTCCAACTTACTTACAAACTGGTGGGCCTATTCTTTGGTAATACAAGTTTTCAATGACACTTTCGGCCAGCCGGTGGGCCATAGGCTATTTAAAGGGTTAAGACACTTCGGGTTTTAGGGCAACAAACCCACATAAAATCAACATTTGACAATTTAGTTTCTGCACCATATCTCCTGATGATACTTTCATATCTACCATGAGGTGATTTTTGGGGGGCAGAGGTTGTGTGCTGTTTGTTTGTGCTTAATCTGGTTAATGTAAAACTCTGCTAGTTGATAAAAGTGCCTCTTGTAGACAAAAACAGCTTACTGATTATATACCCAGTGTAAAAACATACGTAGTGTTTAAAATGTAGTGAAAAAAATATTTGGTTATATTAACAGCCACTGCCTAACAACACTCTTAAAAAACAAGGGGCTTCAAATGGTTCTTTGAGGGATGCCATTAAAAAAATCTAGTAATCATCCAGTAAAGGTTCTCTGGATCTTCAAGAACTTCTTTACACTGACATTACATCTCCAGTACAAAAACATGGTTCTTTATAGAAGTGGTTCTTCTATGGCACTGCTTGAGTAACCATGTGAAGCAGCTTTATTTTTAAGAGTGTAACGTCACACCTGTTTTTCTTAAAGGTGGGCAGAAATGAGTTATACAAGCTGAAAATGAACACACCCCTGTAATTGACATGCCAGTCCACGCAGCCTGAAAAGCTGCTTCCTTATGAAGAGGCGGGACCTGGAAGGCCATGTGAGATGAGGTGAGGTGACATCACTTGTTTGTCTCTCCGCGAGAGGTATGTTTACCTTTCTTGAGTTGGGAGCCGGGAGTGTGCCCGCCCTGGAGGCCGAGGAATGCCACTCACAAGGGGAGAGGGAAGAAGAAACTGAAGCCCTTCACTATCGGTCGGGGCTGGGCGGGTGTGAAACTCAATGTATGCACAGTCACCAGTTTGTGACCTCATAACCACATCCAAGCTAAAAATAGAGCGTCTTCGGCTCATACAAACAGCACAGCCCACCTCCACCCAGCCTGGGTAGGGTACTGTAAATGGGGCACAGGCATGAATAAGAGAAAAGTTGTCAGACAGGCTTCTATTCTTTCCATTTAAGGATTAGAAAGAGTCTCATGTAATTACATAGCAGTGTGTGCTTATGTGAGGAGCATGTGTGTGTACACCCCAATCGCAGTCAAGACATGTTTGTTGTCCAAGGTTTGTTTCTTGATTTCTGCTGGAGTTATTATGGCTGTTACACAATCTCGCAATGTGATTGGCTCGGAGACATCTACAGTACCAGTCAAAATTCTGGACACACCTGGTTGAATGTGTGCTGATCATTATCTTAAAAAAGTTTGATCCAAGTGCAAGGGTTACCATATTTTTAGTTTACAAATAAAAAAAGGTATAATTTAATAATTAGCACCATCTACTCCCCCTGGAGAGAGCACAACCAATTCTGCTCTCTCGACCACGGATGGCAAAGCGGAATGGCTCTGCATTCAAATTGTGACCCCTGGGTACTGGTAGCTGTAGCGCATTAAACCATTTAGGCCTGTTTTTTGTGTATTTGACGTCTGAAAGTCTTACAGAGATCATAACTATCACCAGAACTGTGGTATGGTTACAATAATACATTCAAAGTGGTGCTGTACTGTGGTGCTGACATTGGCATGGGTGCGCCTCGTGCCTACAACGCAACACTAATAATTTCACTGGAAAAAAAAAAACAAAGAATCAAGCATGTTGGGGCTAATTGTCTACGTTTGGGATGATGAACATTAGATCTGGCCATAAACTGAAGCAATTACTAAAGTGCTACCCTTTAAGCAAAGCCATGGTGTAAAGAGTGTGAAGAACCTTTAGATCAACTTCCTATAAAAGGTTCTTCACACATCTCTTTTACAAAAACAGTTGTTTATGGAACCAACAAGGCCATCACTCAAAGAACCCTGTATCAAACACCTTCATTTTTGAGAGTGTACCTTTAGGAATATTACCATACCACGCACATTTTACTCCATCAGCACTTAAAACTTTCAGCTTGACTTAGGACATTGTGTGTAAAAAAAGTGAAAATCAGACATCGGAGAATGCACACGAGTTCAAAGGGCAGCATATGTGCATCTGTAGATACTCACAGATCTCCCTGCACCAGTCCATAGACATCATGAATGCTCCAGCCGTAACCTCCCAGCAGCACTATGACGAGGACAATGATGACCAGGGCAGGAAGTCCCCAGCTCAGCAGGAAGTACAGCAGATAGCGTCTCTCGGTGTGCTCGTCATTCATCACCAACGTCTGCCAGAAGTTTACAGCCTGTAGAGAGTGTGGGAAACTGAGAGATTACGAGAAATGGAGAAGTTCACTTCATTGTCAGATCTTCATTACACTCAAGCGGACGAATTGGTTTGGTGCTTGAAATGGAAACCTAGAGAAACCTCCAAAACTGGCACACCGTCGACTTCAGAGAGTTAATCTTTTAGGTTTGTTCGAACTTGACCCAAGATAAAAATATCCCACTTTGGAACTGATCGCTTAAAGACTGAGTAGCGTTTATTTCAGCTTTCATTGATTTCCATACTGATTTCTCAAGAACAATAGAGCATTACTGGGGTCAGAATATCTTAACTGATGTTAAAACAAATAAAACCTACAAGCCTTGCGGTTACATTGCCTCAGGTGGTGAAGTGCTTACACAGGAAGAACAAAGCTACAAAGATCCCCCGAAACTCCCTGAGCTTACAGTTTTATCCATTTTCATTGATAACAGATAAATGGATTATGGAGTAGGTGTAGCCCCACTGCCCCCTGCTAGATCCGGCCTCGGGAATGCTTGATGCAATTCTTTGGGCATTTTATCAAGCTGGCACCGTGGAGACTTTTATCCAGCTGGCTGACTGGAGTCTTCTACTTGGACTGTTATTGGCTAGACACTGATATCTTATTCACTGGGCATGGGAGGGACCTCTCCAATCAATGGCCTTCATTGATTGGTTTGTAAAGTAGAGATGGGGACGTACAGTTCTCCTCAGTACTGGATCTACTCTAAATGACATATAAAATAGAGATGGGGATATCCTAGGGGGAGACCGAAATATCGCCCGGCTTAAAAACAGTGCTAATATTAAGATTTAAGTATAGTCATGTGGTATCCATAAGGCTGCAATACATATCAGTGGCATCTTATGTCAAATTCTTCAATTTAAAATAGCAAATCTGGTATTTTCCAAAGAAAAATATTGGATCATATCAGTTGATACTTAGGATTTCATCCCTTCATAAATGGTCTGATGCAATATCAAAAGTAAAGTGACTTTTGATTGCTTAACTGTATGATGTGTTTATGTTGTGAGGTAAATATGTTGGATGATCACCACCCTACCCCACCTCATCCCACAACTCGAAAGTACTGGATGGAGCACCAACCATCATTCCAGAGAACACAGTTCTTCCACTGCTCCACAGCTCAATGCTGTTGGGCTTTATACCCCTCTAGCCCACGCCTTGCATTAGGCATGGTGATATTAGGTTCATGGTTATCTCTTCCAGAGAGTCCTATTCTATTGGCAATTCCCCTCTACAGGGACTAGACAAATCTGTGTGATAATAGCAATACAACCTAACACAGTCAATTTGAATATACACATTACTGGTTTTTATCATTTTCATTGAGTAAAAATAGTATGTAATTTCATATCACTGCAGCCCAAGAAAGGGAACATTCGATTACAAGTCAGGCAGTCCATATAGGCAAAGGGAAACCAGGCTGAGAGAGGGGAAAACGGTCATGAATGAAAGAGAACATAAGAGCAGGCTAAGACAGAGAACTCTAAGTGATTGGGGCACACAAAGTGAGACAAAACGAGAAAAGGGAGCCCTAATTGCTTACAAATCTAGCCTGAGGCCGTCACTAATTCTGATATGACTTGCCAGCTGTGACTATGAGAAAAGAGGCCCATGCTCAACACATTTAGTTTCAGGACACAAATACTTTCCAGTCTGAATCATAGTTTACCTTTCCCATTACAAACTGAGCTCAATTAGTTCCATGTGTAGTTCTGCGCAAACACAGTCACACTTTTCAACACATACACATGTAGATAATCAGTTTCAGAGTAATCGTGACCCATTTATTTCGTATCCCTCCAGTTAGGTCAGACCTTCAGACGAGAGTGTGAAAGAACATGCTGAAAAACAAGGCTTGGGTTTGGCCTCAAACAACCCTATATCATAACTTGCAGATTAGCGTAAAAGTTCAGTGCTCAGTGTAATAAACATCAACTGCCAATGGGAGATGCCAATATGTTTTGCCATATGTAAACAAGCAAGCAAGCCCCCCTATTGCCTTTGTTCAACGTCATTAAGAAAAAAAACACAGCTTATCCTTTAAGTAAGAAAAACAGCTTTTTTTCTTAAGTCTTAAGTCTTTTTTCTTAGGTCACCCTGGGTTAGGGGCGTACCTCCCGGGCCAGTACTTGGACCAATTCCTTTTTAAACAGAAAGGGAAAAGACACCCGAGGGCCTGAATGTTTACATTTGTGTGTCCTTTAAGGGATTGTGTGTAGGTGTGTGTAAGTTTTTCTTACTTTCCCTGAGCCTGTTACGCCAAATCCTGTTGATTCTGGAGCCCTGAGAGAGCAAGCTGACCTTCAGAACTTGGGGTGAGGTTGCATCCAAGGCCATGTGTCACAAGTTTCAGAACGTTTGAGGGGAGGTGAAGAAGGGATTAGTTCAGAAGGGGCGAGGGGTGAGCTCTGAAGGATGAGAGTTGGCGGAGGATTTGGGAGAGGTCTCGGAACAGTGGCGGCAGGCACGTTAAAACGTCTCCCTCGCAAAGAGCCGTGCAAGCAGAACTACACGTAGCTGGAGCAAGTCGTGCATGAGATTACGTAAAAACACGTGTTTTTTAAGTAGGACGGGGACGAATGAGGCCTATTTTTGCTTCCAGTGTGAGGCCTTTCTGAGCACAGTGTGGAATGGAGAAGTAAGTTAGCCAGGCCAAGAATATTGTCTAAACTACCAGCTCAGCTCAGATGCCTTTGATATGTGTTTAACTGCAAGCGTTCCCATGAAAGTCTGACCATTCTGATTTCCTAATCAGATTTACAAAGAAAGTTCAAAGACAGGAAGAAAGTCCAAAAAAATCAGCTTGGAAATGAACTGCTTATCGATTTCCTTTATACTCACGAAAGTCCACTCTAAACCAGCTTAGTCTCAATAGAATGCTTACAAGGTAGATGCTATTTAATAGCTATTATACACGCTGTTTCTACAGAGAACGTTGTGCTAAATATATTTAGCTTGAATTGAGTTCCTTTGCACTTAATTATTCTTAAAGATTCCATAGAACGCATTTATTCAGCATTTTAAGTTGATCTATGATGTATAAATAGTAACTATGTGAGCACAATTTTCACATGTGGTTTTACAAGCCTCTTTACAACCCTGTTATTTTTGCCAAAATCTATAAGCAGGGGTTTTATGGGCTTGTTTACAGCACTGGCGAGATCTCAGCGAGATGTGCTGTTAGTAAGCTGAAGAGACTGTAGCTGGTTCGCTTTTAGCCACGCCCCCTGGGTTTGGCAGTCGGCGGAGGCAGTCCTGTATGTTTTTAAGGGAACAGACGTTGGAGAGAAGAGATAGAAAAGACATTCTGCTAGTGTTAGATTTAAGCGTAGCACAGATACCTGTTTGCGGACACTGCCACAGAAAAAGCCACGGCCGAAAAGCCTGGTTCACATACCAACCCGTACCCTACCCCTATAACTTGCAGAGTCTGAATGTGAGGTGTCCCAGGACTGTTTTGGTTATCCCTGTTTCTTTTTTAAGGAGGACAGAACAGCATCTGAAGTTCATGGTTTGTCACTTCTATGTACCAAACTCTTCAAGTAAAGTACAGTTTGACATTCTTGAGCCCATTTTATCACTTATAAAAGAAGCCCATGTTTATAGATAACAGTATGTCATGCAGGGCCAGAAACCACAGAAACAAGCCTATCTGGGATTACGTAACAAATTGACATGGTTTAAGGCTAGAGCCAGCGTGTTAATGGGTGGTTTCCATTACTAATTAGCCTCAATAGCCTTGTAGCTACAGCGCAACAACCTAAAGAAGCAGGCCTCGAACACCAAACCTCCATGCCTTCTAAACTACATTTGAGGTGAGGGGAAATCTATGGGAATTTGGAAATCATGAACACACTGCTTTTCTCCTACCTGTATGAGCATCCAGCTGAACTGGCTGAGGTGGAAGTAGTGGAAGAAAAGGCCCAGAGCAGCACAGCTGTCCTCATTGAACATCTTGCCCCTGAACGCTGACACCAGGAAGCAAATCTGAAACAGACAGAGGACAGTGGTCTTCAGTTCATGTCAACGGTTCAGGCTTATTTATAAAAACAACACACACACACACACAACCGTCTTATAAACATGTCGAGAAACTTTCATCGCGACATTTCAGCAGCATAGCCCCTCCAAACCCGCAGGACATGGCTCAATGATTTATGGCTATATATTTTTCATGCATTTTTAAAAAGCCTTGAGACTCATGTGCCCAGGAGTTAGATACCATATTTCACAGAGAATTCAACAGGACTTCGCTCTGCAGAACGGAGAGCCGAAAACGAGCAACAGTTGAATGAAGGACCGTGTTTATGCATGTCTGTGACTTTGGATCTGTGACATTTTTCTTTTCTGTTCGCAGTCGTGATACACCTCTACTGAGCTGTGTGCGCATTCTGTGTGTCCGTCATGCCAAAACATCAAACTGAGTTGTATGTAATTCATCCTGTAACTCACTATGTAATTCAATATGTATTTATTTAATTACATTTAAACTGTATGAAAGCAATAACTCTTTACCTTAACAGGCAGAGACAAACTTTAAAATTGAAGCTTGGGCCAATGAGACTCAAACAAATCAGAGGTCAACCCTACGGATTAAAAAAAAGCTACTAGAGCAGCTGAAAATATTACACAGACCCTATTCCACTGCTCACTTAGTGCCAGCCGTGCCTGGCACCTGTTCTTGCATAACACAGAGCAAAGGGGAAAACAAAGGAGAGAGAGAGAGAGAGAGAGAGCACGCTTGGGGGAGAGCAAGCAGCCAGGTCAATGAGCAAAAATCTTGCTGTCGTCACATTTTCACTGCATTCATAGTTTTAAGGCTTGTTTGTGAACTGGTAGATTCATACTGATTTGTATGTACTGGGTGCTGGGCGTACTTCTTTCTTCTGTTGTTGTTATTGGTGCTGGTTAGCAACGAGGGAGGGAGAAAACTAGTCATGGCCACCTCATCTTTACAATGACACAAATACAACATCTTTGACTTGCTCAACACACTTGCAGGAGAACACCAACTGCTAAATCGGTTACATCGTAACAAATATTTGGCAACGCTGGCTCGCTAATCATGCCGAATTGTGGGAGAGCAGCGGTAGAGCCACTATTCACCAAAGAGCAAGGACAAGCCTGCTCTCCTGTACTCCCAGCCAAAGACGGCTGCAGAATCACGCAACAGGGGCAGCACTTAGACAGTCGTGCCACTTGGAAGGCCAGAAATGTGCTTCTGCGGGTAGTTAACAATATATCCTGTATTATTTCTAGAATATCACTAAATAGCAAAGCTATACACCAATCTGCTTTAACATTTTCACCACTGACAGGTGAAGTGAAACACCTTGATTATCTTCATCAACAGGGGCACATGTCATTAGGTGGGATTCACTGTATTAGGCAGCAAGTGAACAGTCAGTTCTTGAAGGTGACCTGCTGGAAGCAGGACAAATAGGCAGGCGTGAGAATCTGAGCCACTTAGACAACTGTGATGGCTAGACGACTGGGTCAGAACATCTCCAAGACATCAGGCAGGTCTTAAAAGATTTTTTCCTGGTATGCAGTGGTCAGGACCTTCCAAAAGTGGTCCAAGAAAGGACAACCAGTGAACCAGCGACAGGATCATGGCCACCTAAAGCTAATTGATGCGATCCATGGAGACCCCACCTCACAACGTATGACTTGCTAACTTATGATCTGCTGCTAATGTATTTATGCCAGATACCACAGGACACCTTGTGGAGTTCATGCCTTGAATGGTCAGATGTCTTATGGCAACACAAGGGTGAGCTACTTAATATTATATAGGTATTAATGTTATGGCTGATCGTGAATATTATTATACATACTATACATACTTACATCTATAGACCTTGCAGTATATTTAGTGACAATATTCTAGATATAGAAATAGAATAAATAGAAAAAAAAACAATACAAAGTGATTCTAATGCCTCTAATCAACATTTGCATGTCTTAACAACTTTATTTCCACCAGTCGGCTCACTCTGCAGTGTTAGGCACCTGTATTGCTGACTCAGATGATGAAGCCTGAATTATGACAGTGCAGTTTTTGCTGGCGCATCTAGAGTGACCTTGTCCTCCGCAGACAGATTTCAGTGTGACTCATGCATTTCCTCTCTGGAGGGGACTCTTCCAGACCCGAATGGGAAAGGCAGGGACATGCACCTGCCAAAAGTGAAAACATGCTGGCTGATAGAGGACTACAGCTGCAGCTCTACAGTTTATCACAGCAGCGTCGTCATCACCACCATCAGCGCTACACTATGAGGCAAATATGGGCCTGTCTCAGGATTTCTTATATATGTATTTAAAATGGACCTCTGAATGAAGTTGTGCGTCATTCTGCAGCTGTTCTGTACTCCGTGCTCATGCATTAGGAACTCTGGGGCTAAGCAGTTTTCTCGTACCTGTGTCTTACTCCATGGCAAACAACAGCAACGTTCCAAATCCAATACATTGTCCTGGATACATGTCCAAATGTTTGTGGACACCCCCTCTAATGAATGCATTCTGCAACTTTAAGTTGCACCCATTGCTGACACAGTAGCACCGATAGGATAGGACTCCCTGGATTTATAAGATAAATGTGAACCTATTTGGCACCGTGCCAAAAGCCAGGCATGGACTAGAAGGGTATAAAGCCCCCCAGCATTGAGCTGTGGAGCAGTGGAACTGTGTTCTCTGGAATGATAGTTTGGTGCTCCATCCAATCCTTTTGGGATGAGTTTGGGGATGAGGTGGGGTGGTGATCATCCAAAATCATGACCTCACTAATGCTCTTGTTGCTGAATGCAATCAAATCCTTACAGCAATGCTCACAATCTAGTAGAAAGTCTTCCATGGACAGTAGAGAGTTACTCCAACAAATGAAAGAAACTCTTTTTTTTTAATTCCCATGATTTTGGAGGAAACAATGAATAAGCAGGTGTCTCAATACTTTTGACCATATAGTTCATTAAGTGACTAAAAGGTTTTTTCTTACCCCTACTTCTATGCTAAAACTAGATTGCTGCACACTGGAGAAAAAAATAAATGACTGTAATTACTTATTATTTAGTAATTATATATATGTATATATATATATTTGGTGGTGTCCCACAGGGTTCTATTTTAGGGCCCATGAAGCTGAAGTCAATTCTGACAGTACAGTAGTGTGGGCTTACATACAGAGTTTAAAGGGCTTTAGAGAGTTAATTAAATATTAACATCAACCGTTACCAATTATTATATTATATATTATTATTAACATTGTATCATTATTATATTATTATATTTGTTTTGCTACAATGCAATTATTTGGTGGGAAACTTGCTTATTTTGGTCAAAAATGTTTGATTAGAAACATGCTTGGCACTTTACAAGCTATTAGGTGTGTTTTGCATGCAGGATGAAACCGTATTTCAGGCTTGTTTGCAACAACACCAAATAACGGGGACCAAGAGCAGACGGCACGGAGTATGGCACAGTATGCCAAGTCCATCGAATGTTACATAACTAGCAGTCTCACTTTAATGAGTGTAATGTGAGTCAACTGATGGGCCACTCTTGGTATGAACAACATATCAGCATTGTCTTGGTCATACTCTTCACATCTAGAGCTGGTCTGACATTTAGAAAGATATTCCTTCCCAAAAATGGTCATTGGGCACAGCAGGCCAATAGGAACACAGTACACACACACACACATTATAAGATTACACCTCCGTTTTAACAGTCATATAAATCAACAAAACTGTGTTTGGCAACCTAGCAACAGGGAATCAGTGAACAGTTCAATAAACAAACATCATGCCAGGACTGTTTGAGCTTCCTTTGAGGTAAACCCTTTGAAGTCATGGTTAGCAACAAACAAGAAACAAGCTATGACAGCAATTAATGATTTAGGTTAATGATTCAGTTGTTAATCCTCAAATGAATACTAATGTATAGCCGATTAGCTTACCGGATTTACGGTGTCCCACAGGGTTCTATTTTAGGGTCTATGAAGTTGAAGTCAATTATGACAGTACAGTAGTGTGGGATTACATACAGAGTTTAAAGGGCTTTTTAGAGTTAATTAAATCAGATGGAAAAGTATCATTCTGCCTACAAAGTGCACAGCCAGCACTGCCAGGAAAAGGGGACTGGGTTATAAACTGTTACAGTGTGACTCTTCCAAAGCAAACAAACAAAAAAAGTAGGTCTCTCTCGCTGGAGTGCAGCAACAGACTCTATTAAGAGACAGTCAGAACGGAAGATCCCAAATTAAAGGTTCCAAAAAGTTTTCTCCTTCGGAAAGCCCATCATTCCCGCTGACTAAAGTGGAAATGCAAAGTAAGTGGAATGGGGTTGACATTAAGTTAACTCCCTGATTGTATTACGGTGAGCAAGGCTGGCGGGTATGGGCGGCTGAGAGGAGGCAGGAAAGGAGGCAGGAGTGTTCTGGACCCCGAACGTTGACCAGGTGGTTTGCTGGGAAGTGCGATTCCGCGCAGTGGTGAGCTGGCTAGGGCAATGCCAGCAAGGCCAAAGGCACAGTGGGAAAAAAAGTCAGAAAAGGCCTAGTGCAGTCCCAGCCACACAAACACACACAAACACTGTCACAATTCTTATGCCTGCTTGAGGCCTGCATTTAAGTTCAGACGGGTGCAGTGTAAAGGTAAAGGTAAAGGTAGTTCAGCCCGTCAAATGCAGTTCTAATATAAAAAAGAACTGGGCCCAGAATCCCAAAAGGAGAATCTAAAGATAAAAACTACGGAGTTTATAATAATTATATTATATTATATAATTATATGTAATTATAATAATTCTTGAAGAAAAGTACAAGTTCTTAAATATTCTCTTGAAAAAGCCTTAATTAAAAGCCTATAAAGCAATTTTCTTCTCAAGCAGCTTTTGTAATGTAGCAGTTATAGCTTATCACAGACATTTTTTCATTTAAGTTAACTGGCATTTTCATTTGGCAGGATAGCAAATAATGTTTATATATATGATAACTGGGGCGTGATGGCAGAAAGCCATTATTTTCTTTATGTAGACTTTCCCCTTGACATTCATTCTTGTTAAATTAGACAATAATTCTAATTCAACTATTGAACTTTCTGAACTATCAAGTGTGAGGTTATTGTAAGTTAAAAAAAGATTTACTTATTAAAAACATTTTTTGTTAATGTCATGCTATTCTTAGAGTTGTTCAAAATTCTCTTAATTTGACACATTTGTTTTTTTTTTAATCATTACATTTGTTTTTTAGTTTATTAAAATCAATTATTTACAAATGATCAACTGTCAAATATACAAATAAATCATAGTTTCTCACAGGTCTAAATGGTATCGCCATTCCTCCTAAAATTTGCATGAAAATCTGAATTCTTGTGGATTAAATAACATTCTCAACTAACAAATATAAGTTCTGTCACATTAAACGCTCTACTGAATACAGCAAAATGGCATACCTATGGATGAAATTGAAAGATGCAGAACATACTGTGCTGCAGGGTCTCTAAGGAGATCTTTGGTGACGCACACTAAACATGTTTTGTGCTATCCCAGTGTTCCCCCGGGAGAGGATATGTGAGCAAATGTTGCAGGGGACTGGAACTTGGATCAGCTTTCTGCTTGATACGGCAGGCTTACGCAGGCTCACTCAATTGATCACATCAGTAACTCTAGACCCCCTTCGTGTGAAGCAAGGGTAGCATCCTTCCTCCCCTATTGACCTTTCTGGCTGGCTCTCTGGCCCATGATTGATCCCAACACCTTACATAACAAAGGGGACAATGGGAAAGAGTGGAGTGGATGCAACCCAGGAACAGTGGGGTTGCTGGTAAACACTGGCTTCACTACAGAAAAAGGTTCAATAATCCAAGCTGGAGGAGAAAACCTAGCTAACAAACACAAACTAGCCTAGACTGCAAGGAATACCTAAACTGCAAACAAAGCATCCAATTCATACGTCAGTCTGGTTGATGCCTACTCTAGACCAATGTATTTATTGTTAATACAGCTATGTGAACCTTCTTCTCAGCAGTTCACGAGGACCAAGCTATTGCTTATGCAGCTTCTCTCAGGCAAAGTAGACTTTGATGACATAACAGAGTTTAGGAGGGGACGGTGGCTAAGCCAGGGGGTTTGAGACTGGGGGGTGGGTGACAGCAGCCCATAGATAGGGGATTAGAGGGCCCAGGTCTGGGCTTCATCTGCATGAGCAGATAAGGATCTCCATTGGCAATGCTCAGTGGATCTAAAACGTTTTCTAGATTACCACAGAAAAATCTTCACATGCAGCAAAGTCATATTCCTCAGATCAATGAGCAAACTTTGGAAATGAAGTTCTGCAGTGCTACTCGAGCTTTATATCACTTTTGCTGATTAACCTTTAAGACTGGGTAAAATCAACATCTGGGTCCCAATTTTCCGTTCAAAATGTCACACCGAGCCGAGAAATGTCAGCGTCTTCTCACCGGACATTCGCCACTTGATAGACGGAGAGACTTTACAGACAAAGGGTTATAGCCCACCACCGTTCTCGCACTGTGGCCTGTCATTAGCAGCCAAGAGCATGAGAGTGACACTCTGGGGCAGGCACTGAAGGATGACTCATTCACGGCTCTTCTCAGATCACCATTATCAGCCTCTTAATGACAGCCCAGGCACTGTGCCAGAAACAACTTACACAGCCACAAGCGGAGATACTCAAATACCCAGGCCACCTTACCAGTGACACTGTGTCTTTGGGAGCTATGGCTTCCTTTGACATCTAACCGGGATAGAAAATAGCAAAAAAAAAGGTCAAACACCTTCTTGAATGGGTTCAAGAGTGAGTTCAAGAGTTCTGTGCTGATGCTAATCCGATCCATTTGCTCTTGATGAATGCTGAGAAGTCGTCTCCTCAGATACAGGCCAAGCGGGTAGGACAGGAGACGTGGGGCTTAAAATAGACGTGTTCCACCCATTAAGGACCCTTCACAGAGACTGACAGGTGGATGACAGGGACTAGGGTAGACAGAACGAGGGTAGAATTTGACAGCACAGCTAAAAGCAAGGTAATGCAGCTTAGACAGCTTGTCCTGGGCAGTCCACGGTTCTTGTCCTTGCGACATGATTTAGAAGCCAGATCAAGGGTAACATGTGGCTGTGTTTACTTTCTGATGCCACAAATAAACATATAAATAAATAAATAAATAAATAAATAAATAAGCAAAGCTAGCAAGCAAGTAGGATGCCCTTGCAAGATGCCTAGCAAGAGTTTTGCATCAACTTTTTTTTCTAGTAAATGCAGGCCAATTCAATCAGTCCTACTGTCAGTGAAACCGCCGATGAATTCTGTATAAGAGGTACAGTGATAAATGCGGACATGGCGACAATGCCTGGCTACTTCATTCATCATAAACCGGTTTCTCTGTGCTCTGCTATATTTAGAACAGCCCTTGGTTCACTCCTCTTGAGTGTGCACTGCACACATGGATGTTGTCTTCTACCAGAGGTGCACCTCCCCCACTAATGGAACACACTGTAAAGGAGTCGAGGAGTCCGCGCCCTTGGGCTGTTTTCCGTTCAGATTAGCCAGACAGGTAAACCGCGATGTCGAGTTCCCTAAGGGTGTCTAGGTGTCTGCACTGGAAGATCCGTAACCATGTACAAAAACATCAAGAGCCAGACATGCATGCATCAGTCAAAACACGGGCAACAAACGTCACGTCACAAACACGGGCTGGATCCTACTGTTCCACAGCAATCGACTATGTTTAGGTATAGGTGGCACCGCGAGATGCTTCCACACAAAGCTACACCATAATGGCAATGTTTCCCACCCCCATAGTGCCACCCAATGAGATAATAACAAGACAGAAGAGGATGCAAGTCTGCCTCCCCCCACTTCCGAAAGTGGAGATTGCTCGGCTGCATCCTGCGTGGAGGACAGAACGGCATGTGTGTTTGTGATCAAGCAGCAAGGCCACGACGCCCAGTTCAAGGTTCGCTATTGGCCAACTTGGCTGACTGCCTTGACGAACCAAGCAATCAGAAGGTTTGCTTCTCTGCAGTTGATTCCACATGGGCGCATGTTGACGATGATGTATTTTTTTTAGTTTTGTTTTCGGGGGCGGCGTGTGCTGTCTGATTTTTGCGGATTTGACCTCTGCCCCTGATTATTATGTCTGCGAGAAGAATAAACAAGGGGAAGGAGAAGGAAAATAGCATATAACTGAAAAGGTATATAGAAGGTATATAGAAGAAGAGATGGTCATTCTAAGACATGTACGCTCTTAAAAAATAAAGGTCCTACGAAGGGTTAATTGAGGCGTTCTGTAGAAGAACAATCCTCTAGTTTTCCTGGGTCCAGCGAAGTGCTCCCTGGTGTCCTCTAGGCACCTTTGGCAGACATTATTTACAGCCTGCAGCTCTACAATTATCATATATTATAACTGTAGTACATTAAAAAAAATACTAAGCCCTACATTTCTTTGTTTTTTGTTTTTAGGTCTCATAAAAGGTCTCAGAAGTGTTTCTTCCATGGCATTGCTCAAAGAACCCTTTGTTGCACCTTTAATTTTAAGAGTTCACTAAATCCCCTGTTCACATCCACGCTACGAAACCGAAGCGAAATTTCTGAATGGAAGCAACCGACCGCCCATTACGAACAACACATTTCTGTTTGAAAAGAAAGTGGCTCCTCTGGACGTCCTTTCACTGAAAACATCACACAGCTACAATGTCAGTAATTCTATCAGAAGATCAATTCACTGCTCCTAACCATTGCAATGCAATTGATCCGGCTGCAGCTGATGCTGCTTTAGCACTGGGCTATTAATAGTAGCGGCCAAAAAGATGACATCAGTGAGAGTACAGCACTCTGCCAGACTGATACTCTCTCTCGCTCTCTCTCTCACACACACACACTCTCCCCACCCCCTTTCCTCCTCCCCTAACAGCTACCGGTCTGAACTAGCTGGTTCCAGCCTAGGCAGCATCGTGGGTGTTTCCTCAGCAGCTTTTGTTCTGTGAAAGAGAGGCTGTGTGCGCCGCACGTAGCCCACAGTCCTGCATCCCTCTGTTCTTTATCCCCGTCTATCCGCATCAATGTTTCTTTCTATTTTTATTACTCTCTCTCTATGCCCTGTCCTGGTCAGGCTCCATCCCTCATTATTAAATCCACTTGTCTCCCAGTGTTATTTCAAGCAGGCTTAGCCATAATCAAGGTCTGATGGGAGGAATTACCTGGCCAGGCCTTTCCTCATTTCTCAGTGTTTTTGACAATACGTGAGCTCGGGACCACTTGTGGGCATGTACGTGTCCGTACGTGGACGTGGCTGGCAGGCTTATGGTTGACGGAATTGCAGTAAAAAAAAAAAAAAACGGTCATACAGTTAGGGCTGAGATAGACGAGCAACGGGGAGAGGCAGCCACCGTGACTCAGACATCCACTCAGCTGCCCTTTGCCATGAAGAAGTGAGAAATAACGCGAGTGGCGGTGGTGGTGGTTTCATGCGCTAGCGGAAAAGAAAGTCTAGGAACCTAGAAAAGCCAAACCGCTAGATCATGGCGTCAACTTTTTGGCAGGGCAATTTCAAAATAGGTGGCAAGAGAAGGATATTTGGCAACTGTAAGTAGAACAACAGCTGATGTGATGAAAAAGTGGATTTCTCAGTAGGCCCGCAGTGGTTTTGTCATTTCACAAATACTCTAAGTTGAAAGTGATTCCACATGGGCTGTTTAAGGGATATCTCCCTATTTGGTGGTCTGTAGATTGGTGGTCTAGCAAAGGAAGTATCTAACCTCTATTGGAAACATTCCTCAGGTACTCTATTGTTAAGCGAATGCTGTATTTCCGGGTCTGGTGGCTTGGTCTTGGTCAAGAAAGTTGATATCAACCCTTAATGTGGGAAAATAACAAGGGTTTAAATAAGTTGTATAACCCAAAACCTGTTTATTCTGGTTTTAGTCCAACCTGATAGTTAATGACTGGCCCAGTGGCAGGTCATTCTCATGTAGCTGCATGACAATAGCCCATGTCCTTGTTTACACTGTACTGTTACTATAGTAAACAGCGCCCTGCAGGAGGTGGCCTACTGCAAGCTCTTTATACTTGGCAACCCACACGATACCTGCCCATTCTTCCTGTGAGGTTTATGAGCTTGTACTGAATGATGTCCTCACTGTAAACCAGCATGTTAGAGTGAGATTGTATTACAAATTAGCCTACATCACATTATATAAGAGAAAGCAATGGCAAACGCATCTAGACCCAACTATAGGCTTTTATACCTCGCAAAGGTTTTCAGCATATAGGTTTGGATGAAACGTACACAGAGAATCACCCTCAAAGTACCTCAAAGTTGTGCAAACACAACGTGACCGGGGTTCCACAACAAATCCGGCCCCCGACAGTAATGAAATGAACAGTTAGCACCACTTTGAGCAGTTAGTATCACTCAATCCCCCGCCCCCCAAAACACCTGATACCGCTTGCTGTCTCCATCATCACACGCTCTTATCACCTATAGCACGACTGTGGGCTATGGCCACAGAGTTAGTTATCTCACTGACAGATAATTCAGACTGAAATGGACACTGTCGGCCAGCCAAAACAGAGGTGGCCATGGGAACACGGTCATAAACAGACCTTCACAATAGCCGTGGCGGTCAAATGAAGCAGTCGCCTTGGCAGTTAAGGGGACAGATTAAAAGCAAACTCATAGAAGCCCTGCACTCAAATGAATGCTGGACTAAATCAATACGGACGTTCTCAAAGTTCAAAGTCGTGCATAAAGTTTAGGTGTTTTTCTTCTGGCATCTGCTTTAGATCTGGTTCTGAGTAACAAAATGCTAAACGATTCGGAGTATTTATTAACTGCAAAGGTTAGATAACATTGCAGGGCGGTTGAGTTTGCATCTAAATGCATAACCTAGACAAAACATGGTAGAACATTACCAGTAAAATCCCTTTTCCAGGCATAGCAAATCGACATTAGATTCGTCTAAACTGTTCCTCACTTCAGGATTTGAAGAAATGACCATTAAAAGTTTCAAAAAACATTCTTCTGTAACCTTCAAGTTACCTGTGACCTGGAGACGAATGATTCAGTAAGCTATATATATATATAGCTGTCTACATCTATCGGCTCGTGGATAAACATCAGTGTTTATCTTCCCAGATGAAGACCATCTGGACTGCATAACAATTCTCCATTACAGTAATAATAACAGTGACCCTGTCCTTGTTGTTGTGCTGTCTTAAATGCTGTATTTCTCAAAACGTCATCCAACAGTCGAGAACCTTGTCCTCTCTTTGTTCCTGGCATTGTTCCTTGACTAATGACTGGATGTCACATAAGAATAGACTCTCTTCTGTACTCCAGGTAGGGGAGTTCTTGTAGGGGCACAAAACAGCACGCACTGTACAACCTGTTCCAGCAGAGACTGTGGATATAGGGTGACCCCTATAGGTCGGGTCAGAGTACTGCCGAAAAGATGCAGGAGAAAATCCCAGGTCACACTCGGTTGACTGGGAACGTGACAAACTGCAGAGGCTCAGTTAGCTGCAACTCCAACCAAAGCAAAGCGAACGACGTCGCAGTCAAGGGATAGGAACAAAAGAAGCCCAAAATAGCAGAGGAACTTAATGAAATCGATGGTTGATTGCTTTCCTTCCTCACGTGCCTGTCTGCACATCCTGCCGACACTTGTTGGAAACCTGGCAACGGCACTATGACTTTTTCTATTTCTAGTCTGCTTTATAGAGTCCTTGTTCGGCCACTGCAAGGTGCGCACACATCCCACACTGGACCGTGAGTAGCCCGCTTCAGCACAAATAAGTCACATAGTCCAGTCAATGCTAGCCAGGATGTTCTACAAGCCTAATTGCATACATACTGTCTGTTATGCAACGTTATGTCAGAGTTGTGGTTAAACAGATCTTGTTGGGAACACGTCTTCAACAGATCTTGTTGAAGACGAAACACAGGACATCAGACTAGCCCTCGGTATCTGAATTCCAGCAAGCAAGCAGTGGCTCTTTAGCTCTACTGGCTGGAGAATGAACGTTCATGTTCAGTCTAAATCCTGCTGCCAACTGGACGACCACCGTAGATTCATAGTTTGCTACATGCCAACAAAGTCTTGGCTAAATTCCGTGGCAGATGGTATGACAGCATTTATGTTTACATGTGCTGAACACCAGATTATATGATAAATATTCTCTGAAGATTCTCTGACGATGACCTGGGAAGCAAGAACATGACCATATTCTGGATTCTGAAAGCCTGCAGCAGTCCCTTTCCTTTCGCTGTCAGAGGCCATCTTCGTAGTTGGCGCAAGATGGTCAATCCAGGCTGTGGATTTCAAACGTCTCGTCTACGTCTCGTCTACATGTACGACAACGGTCGTGAGTGTATAAGTAATGGAAATCTCTGACCTCTTTTCAATTATATGATGAAATCTCGAAGATCAGACTCAAGATTTCGAGTTGGACCTTAATCTGTCCATCAATGAAGAGGTTTTACCTCAGCTGGCTTTAGGCCACGCTAAGCGAGCATTCCCCTCAGCGCCAGTCAACAAGAAGACAGGGGGCGGCCGGTCAGGTGAAGCCAGAGCTTTGCCCCGTCTCACCCTCCAAAGTTCAGGTCAAGTGAATCAGTCACACATTCTGGGTTTTCCAAAAATAGAGCGAGGGCCGGAGTCCGAATCCAGTGGTCCGAGAGGGTGGCAGTGAGTGGCGGTGACAGGCGCGGCCAATACAGGACCAGTGACAAGAGGCCAGACAAAGCAAAGGGAGCGCACCGTGGACAGCATGAACGACCAGCTGACTGACAGTGTGGTGAGGGGTGGCTCTCAAAGCACAATGGCTTATTTCTTCACTGTTCTGGAAAAAAAAACAAAAAACTTGTATCTCCATTTTTGTTTTACCCATATGTGAATCTGGCAGATTCAAAGTTTCATCCTGAATGCACCAGTAGAAATGCTCCCGAATGACCTGGGACTAAATCTTTCTACATTGACTTCCACTGAAAGTCACCAAGGTTTTCTCTTTCTCCGTTAAAGTTTTCACTTTGGAGATACAGGGTTATTACATGACGATTTTAGGAGCATTCTGAACATTTCGCAAAAGAAAATATGACACTACTGACAACTGAGTGCTTAAGGTTAAGATAATTAATAATATAAATATTTTCTCATTACCCCAAATGTAGCAAATCCGCCAAGATACATTACGCTCTGAACCTGGCTTCACTATAGTTTTACAATGGTGCAAAATACTAAAACAGACAAACAAACATGGTGGAGGCTTAAACCCCAACAATTAGCATCACCTAAAACTAAATCATTAAGTAGGCTTGCTCATGTGTTTTTTTGGCACCGTATGACATACTGTTATCAATAAAAAGCATACTTTTGATTTTCACCAAATTTCCATTGCTTTAAAATGGTCTCCACACTTGCCAAGCTCAGCTGTAAGCGAACACTCTACTCCTCCACTCCTACTCTAGACAGTTTCAGTATGGAAGCTGCCCTGCCAATAGTACCAAGCATCTAAATGAATGAAACGCAGTGCGAGTAAACACAAAGTGGTTTGTGGGCAACTACTGGAATGACGCTCTATTGAAAACATGAATTTCAGAGATGCTGTGCTGTAAGCATGGCTACTCTGCATGTAGAGGGTAAGTAATTATGTTAAAGGTTAGGCTGGTTCTATGCTACTATTTGCAGAGCTTTTTACAGCAACACCAAAAAAAAAAAAAAAGTTCAAGGCCCATTGGTCTGAGGGTTCAGAGTCTACACACATCGGCATATTAGTGTTTGCACTTCAACAAATGCACGTTTCAACACACGCAGAGTAAGAGCACAGCTTATCATTCACAAAAACACAGAAAGTAGGCCTTAAGGGCAAAGTTGATCATAACCTACATTTTAACCATGAAGTTGCATACTATGGAGTCCAGTGTTTGAGCAGTAGCACTTCTGCTGCAGCGAGTGCCGTTTCATGATTAATCCCATGTTTCTGACACCACAGCAGTTGGTGAACAGTTCATAAGGAATAAAAGGTTCTTGTGAAGGACCTATTTTGATAGAATCTTTGAAAAGAACTGCAGCACCCACAACTACCACCCGAACTGATTCTGTCTTCGTAAGGATAACGTGATCAGTAAAAGGTCAGGATATTAAGCATTACGCTGCTGTTCTGCTCTGTACAGACACTCACTGTTATGCAACAGATGGCTTGACCCTAATAGAAAAATAAAAAAGGTAAACTTTTCTGGACTTTTTATTATTCTTTTACTGTCTTTTTGATAGTGGTGTCAAGATGCTGTATGTGAGGACAGTCTTCCATTTTAATTGCATAGTGAGTAACATAATAACAGTGCTAACAACTGTAATACTGTATATTGCCAGATATCAGTCTGTACTTTTTCAGTTTATTAAGATGTTGATAAAAGACAGAACATGTACATCCTAATGCTAGCAATAATAATAATTTTAGCAATAATAGCAATAATACCAAATTTTTAGGTACTACCAATTAACCCTCCTATTCGTAGCTCTCCCTATCACTAGCAATGCCCCCTGCACTAGGAGAGTAAGGACTTAACACACGTCTCCTCCAATACGTGCGAAGCCAACCACAGCCTCTTTCTTGAACTGCCGCTAATGCGCCTGCTCATTCATGGTTTCTTCTAAAATCAAGGATATTAAAAATGTTTATCCAGCTTTTGTTGGAGAAACTGTCTCTCCTGTCCAGGGATGGCTTTCTGCTAGATTGTAGAGCACTGCTGTGAGGATGTGACTGCATTCGGCAATAAGACACCCCACCTAATCCCTAACTCATCCCAAAAGTATTGAGCGGTGAGAGCACAGTTCCACTGTTCCACAGCTTCTGACAATAAGGTTCATGGTTATCTGCTCCAGAGTGTCCTGTTCTGTTGGTAATACTTCTCTACAGGCACTAGACAAGCTGTGTGTGCGCACTTGCACATGAGTGTCAGCAATGGGTGCAACTTGGTGCAAAGTAGTTGAATACTAGTGTATAAAGGTAATGCAACAGCATCAGCGAGGAGTCAGGTGATCTAGCATTAGCTAACCAACAACCAACTGGGTAAAAAGCTGACTAGCTTTACTGACCATAATTTGTCACAAATTCATACTGTAGCTAGACATTCCCAATATTTCACCTCGTATATGAAGCCCTATGCAGGTTTTAGTAAGCCCTAAGCCTACATCCGGTCACAACATCTGTGTCTGCAGACTGATATTACTGAGTAGGCATCACAACCAAGGCAGCACTGGAGTAGAGCAGCAGCAGTCTCCCCCAAGTTGTAAAAAATTGTGAATCTGAAGATGAATAATGCTAAAATCAAATAATTTTAGCATTATTTCAAATAATATAATTGTTGTATTTCCTGGCTGGATTTAGTAAGAAGTGATCAACATCAAAACACAGCATGTTGCAACGCAATGATCTCACAGAACTGTCCTACTGGATGGTGCTGGGCTCTGCGCCAGGCAAGGTGACACAAAGGGGTAACGTTAAACTTCCTATGAGGGCTCTCTGACCCCCTCTGAAGGCTATCATGTGTTAGTGGTACATCGAGATTAGCAATTAGCTTGCAGTTCGTCATGGTCTGGAAGAGTGGGGTCTTGACCTCTACAGCGTGCATCCAATTTCCCTAACACCCACGAAAAAAAAAACAGACCCTCAGTCCGGTTTGAGCCGGACGTCTGAATGGGCAGAGCTGGGCGGCGATGTGAAGCACGTTCATTTTTCATTTGATTTGAGTAAAATGAGAAAGCGTGGGCACAATTAGATTAGATTAAAACCAACAGCCTTGTTGTTCCATGCCTGATTCAGACATGGCCTGTACCCTCTAATCAGATTGTGTCGTGGGACCATCACGTTGTTTGGATTCACTTGGCTATGTTTGTGTTGAGAGTGTGTGTGTGTGGGAGTGGAGTGACACAAGACATACACACACCCACACACATTTGCTTTTCTACAATGTCAGGACGTGTGGCTATACGTGTGTCCAATATGTTTCACATATACGGAAGCATTAGGGGTAGATATAACATAAACCTGCATTTCTGACCCGCTTCCAATCAGTTCACTGGGTAGAGCTCTGGGATCTTTTGGTGCAGGCTGTGTGTGTGTGTGTCCCAAGATATTTTAGCCTTGTCTTTTCATAATACAATTATTACCAACTATTGCTACTGATGTTTTTTTGTCAGGTGCGGCTTAAGGGCCCCGCAGTACCCCCTCCATCTGGCATGCATCATATTTGTGAATAGAAGAGTGCACCACTATTTCAGAACCTGCACTGAATTCTTTTGCAGTCCAACAGGGGTGATGTTTTGGCTTTCTAGTAATCCTACATACAAGCTTCCAGACCTCAACTTGACCTCTTTTGTTACTGTTAACTGCCTTAAAGGCACTGTATATGATTCTGGAGAACAGCTGGTGATATTTGAATTCAACAGCAAAACAAATACACCCCTCCGTTCAGTGCTCCTTCAGCACCTCCGCTCCCTAATTTCATGCACGTCATGGGTTAGCAAACTGTTGCTACAATTGCCAAAGCTAAGCAAACCTGTAGTGATTATCTATTACCAACAGCATTCACAAACGGGACAAAACAATACTGAGCTATTTCTGTAAAACAGCAAAACTGTCAGTGTTACCCAGCTATGCAGCAGGAACAGTGCAACACCCTCACTCCTTTTCATGCTTTCAAAGTTCAAAGGTCTTTTCCACCATCCAAACGGCTTTAAAAACACCTTTACATGTGTCTTCGCTCTTGCCCCTCTCCCCCCCCCCACCCTGGTGCACAAGCACAAACACCCTCGGTTGCGGATTGGCTGGAGCGGTGCTTAGCCACCTTCCTCGTTTCCTCTTTGACAGGGACAGGGCCCGAGGACGGACACTGGACTTTGAAATCGGATTGAAATTGCATACAGAGCCTTTAATTAATTGTCTTAATTCCAAAACAGTTTACTACCTTCTTCCAGCCTTTCTCTGCTTTGTAGACATCAATTATTTTAGTTTCCAGAGTGCTAGACAGCTGCCTAGAGGAGCCCATGGCTGTTGATAGTGGGGTTTAAGGAGTCTGAGTATTTATAAAACATTTCAAAGGCCTTACCTGGCCTGTGAAACGAGCCACAGCTCCAACAATTACTAATTGCTGATTAAAGTCTAAAATCTAGGTCAATTATTTGAGAGCTCAAGAGGTGCCCAAACTTTTTGGGGCCCTTTTTTTGCACTCTAAAACTGTGCAAAACAAACAATGGATTATTCTGAGCTTGAAACTTAGCATGCAAACTTTTTGTCAGAAAATGCTTCACTGTATGTTTCCTTATTTTTTTCCTTCTGTTTTCTTAACAAAGTCCGACCATTTCTGTCCTGTATTTGCACAAAAACAACCACATACACACACACATACAAAACACACACCCACACGCATCTTGGCTAGGCAAAGGAAGAGTAGGAAGCACATGGATTGCGGAGGGCCAGAGTACCTCTTTCCTTTCCGTAACTTTCTCACATCCTCCGTTCCTGACGTCAGGAAAGGCCGCACGTCACTCCGCTGTTTGTTTATTCCAAGCAAATGAGCGTCCAGGATAAACTCTCTCACATGCACGGCTCTCAGCTCTGCCGTCAGTGTCTGACTCTCACGGCTGAAAAGCTCAGCCAGACAGCAATTATGAGGAGTTATAAACAAAAGACCGAGCTCCCGGATCAGCAAATCTTACTTCCCTGAGGAGGGTTACAAAAGCTTGTATACTCTTTAAAATAAGCATGCCAAAAAGGGTTCTCTGGACCTTCAGATGGATGGTTCTTTAAAAAAAACCTGAAGCATGCATGTGAAGAACCTATTTTAAATGTGAAGATCCT
Source organism: Salminus brasiliensis (assembly GCF_030463535.1). Lineage (NCBI taxonomy): Eukaryota > Metazoa > Chordata > Actinopteri > Characiformes > Bryconidae > Salminus > Salminus brasiliensis. The sequence continues at coordinate 22,002,679 of NC_132897.1, read as the reverse complement.
TTTTTTTTTACCTCCATGGAAAGGTTCTCTGTATTAATGAATATTAAACCCTCACTGTGATGAGACATGCGTTATGTAGGTATGTATGCATTTTGGAGGAGGGTGAGCATGTTTCTGGCTACTGTCTGACCTACCGTTTCCTGTCCTTGACAATAATAAACCGGCCAGGATGAATATTTCTGAAGCATGCTGTTCCTGTCAGGAGAGTTGATACGGTTTTGAATCAAGTCCCAGAGTTCCACAGGATGCGAGATGATTTCCTTGCTTTGCTGAAATCCAAGCTGGTTTCTGCACGTTAAACATATGCACAAGGGAGGATGTTTCCAAAATACTGTCCTTAACAAACGGTCTTTCAGCAAAGAACTGGATGAGAACTGAATTGGACAAAACATAATTAGTAGAACACTCAACTGACCATAACTGGGAGGCAGCAGGGCGAGATTAGATTTACAACCTAGAGGTCAGTCACAACCTTAACATCGCCTGTCTAGTATTGAGTAGGTCCTTCTTGAGTAGGTGCCACCACAACAGACTTGACCATTTAAAGCATGGACTCCACAAGACCTCTGAAGGCGCCCTGTGGTATCTGGCACCAAAACATTGGCAGCAGATCCTTTAAGCCCTATGAATTGTGAGGTAGGGCCTTCATGGTTTGCATCTGTTGTGGGTTCACAGGTGGTTCTTTTCTTAAACAACTTATGGCATTTACTATCCACTGCCTCCCAGGAACACCCGCAAGACCTGCCCCAGTCATCTAGCCATCACAATTTAGCCTTCACATCCTTGCACTTGACCATTTTCACTGCTTATAACACCACCTTCAAGAACTGACTGTTTACTTGCTGTCCCACCCTTGACAGATGTTACTGCGGATGAACATAATCAATGTTTTTCACTTGACCTGTTAGTGGTGTTAATGTCATGGCTAATCGGTGCAGTTTTGCCATAGGAAACTGAAGGTAGAATCCTCTTGGGAGTTTCTATTATACGATTCAGACCAGGACTGAATGCAGAAGGCAAGCAGATGAAAAACGCTTTAAAACCATGCAAGAACTGCCTATGACAGCCATTTTTTTTTTACACAATTTGCAGCTGGAGAAGAAGCTGCGTTACATAAGCCTGCGGAGGTGAAGCTGCATGAACTAAGAGACACATTAGCCAAGGCTAATTTATTACCTGTAAAGATAAATAAGTGACTCCGGAGTTAGGTTTCAAAGAGTTGGCAGCTTATGTAATAGTGCACACATCTACAGTTTTCACAGAAAGCCTTGGGTGGTCAAGTGTGGAGGAGAGCAGGAGCAGACTCTGGGAACTCTTGACCTCCTCACAGTTAATGCAGCTACTTCTGAGAAACATGGCTGTGTTGATGAAAAGTTGTGTGGTTAGCCTTAAGAGACAATGTGTTACATATAAATAAAAAGGGAAAATAGTACCAATGTCTTAGGCCCTATGAAACCACTGGAGCACGTAAACTCTTAATTACAGTAAAAATATTCTAGGCTATTCTAGGATATTTATTATAATAAATAAATTTAATCTAAGCATATGCAAAGACTATTTTCCATTATTATCCAAGGACCACTATGCTTCCTTCACCAGTGGACCGTCAGAACCATTAAAAATTCAGGTTCCTTTTTGCAGGCAGGAATCTAGAGGGTTTGGCGGTCGACGTAATGTGATCATGGAAATTGAGTTGATTAGTGCAAGGTTTTTCGCAGAGCATGACGAACAGTCAAGGGGTCAACCGTGATAGAGGGGTCTAGAGTAAGGCTAGTTCTTGGTAGGCAATTGGAAGAGTTTGGTCTTGTCCAAATTCAATTTCTGGAGATGGGTCTCCATCCATGAAGCGATATCAGAAAAGACAGTCAGATATATTCCTAAATAAGAACAGAAGTGAATCAAGGAATGACCCCTGGGGAGCTCCAGTAGTGAGGCAATGTATATGGAAAGACAAACACTCTTGGCACTGATTTGGTCCGGAGAATTGGTCCCGATGAGCTGAACAAAAGCATTGCTGTCCATTCGAAGTCAAAAGGCAGCAGGAGGACGAAGACTCAAGCCATGCAGTTCTCCCTGCCTTTATGGAGAGCTAGATTAGTTAGTGTCAAAACGTTTGCAGTTGCAAAAATCTGGAAAGTCAGTTTACGAGTGTGTGTCCTTTTAAAATAACACTAAACAATCAAGATTATATATATATATATATGTATTAATACACACCCATCTGCTATACCTTCCACCAAGTCACAGAGCGCAAGCTGCATGCATTTGAAGCTAAAAGCCGCACTCCTGAAATCCCTTTTATTGCCCAGGCTTGCTAGCTAATTGCCCTGTCTAAATGTGTGTTATTGCCGCTAATATGAAGAGCCCAAACTGCGTAGACACACAAGGCTGGGTGAGCTAGCCTGGGTAACTTTCCACTCCCTACAATCTTCAGTTGTTTCGCTCTCTAGCTGCAGGCCAGAGGACACCAAAGCTAGCATGACCTTTGCAGCCGACATGAGGCGAACAATGCTTCTTCCTACGCTGAAAGGTAACTCTGTATTATCCCTCGTTCATCGACAGAGCATCTGCTGTAGATCAATGCTTGGCACGTGGCCAAACAGCATCCTACTGATAACACACAAATGCTAATAATCACACTGTGCCAAAGCACAGACGAAGAAGAAGTCTATGCATGATTGTCAACGTTGCCAATAAGCAGTGCAATTAGACTCCTCCGGGTATCTATAACTGTACTGCCTCTACTGTAATAAGGTAGGCACGGTCATATCTAGATTGGTGTTCTTCTCGAAGGACATGACCGTTCTGGGGTGAAGTGGTGTGGTTGCTGTGGTGCAACAGAGAACACCACTACCGGCCAGTGAGCTACCACGCCATGTGGGAGACTGGGGTTTAATTCCTGGTCTGGGTGACTATGCTGCGCTACACCATTAAGAGTCCCTGGGCGAGACTCTTAAGGCTGTAACGCTCCTAATGCTGTAAATGTAATGTGTGAAGAGCACTGAAAATGTCTACTTGGCTAAGAGACTCTTAGTCAGGAACTAGCAAAGGGACTAAAAGGTGTGCGTGTTGGGGTGGAGATACGTAGCATCACTATGACTGAGAAGTCAAATTGTCACTCGAACTTTACCAAGACGTTAATGCTCAATTTTCTATAATACAGCTAACATAGCTGTAGAGTGTCCCCATTCATAATTCAACCAGTGATCTTATTCTTATAATGACTCAGTTTTCAGCTATGGTTATTTTGACCCACTTTGCCTCCAGTAATAGTTTTAGATAATTAAGGGCTCAATGGTTTAATTAGCTATCTATGATAATTCATTAAGCTACCTTACAATAGCTTTCCAGCTGAAATACTGTCAATATAGAAAATACAAGCAATACATTTAATAAACAGCTGTTATGCTTCTAAAATGATAAAGGAAATAGGCAAGGAGCACTAAAGAAGCTGAATAACATCAGTTTGGAGCTGAGAGACGATTGTATAGTTTTAAGTAATTTTAAAGTTTAAAACATAACTAGCACACACATAATATAATAATATTAAAAAATGTATTCCATTACAGAAACAAGGTAATATTTTTTATTTCCACCACTAGCTGCAGATGAATCAGAAAAGAGTCTTAATTTTCCCTGTGCATAGAGCTCTGCAGTAATTCCAAACACAGCTGAGCTGGGAAATAAAGATGAGCTTGAAGCTTGGATGCGAGGGTCGATGGCCTCACAGCATCAACAGCCTGCAACAGGCTGGAAATTACTTTTTTTAGTAATTGCTTGGAGTTCTGTGGAGTTTCATGTGCTTATTTTATGGTGATCGGAAATACTGAGTCATGTTTGAAGTGTTTGCATGAAGTGGATTGTTTGGACCTGTGAGGAAGCATTTCTTGGGTGAAAACATGCTACTTGAGGGTGGAGGCCTTTTATGTTCAAAGCAGAAAGATTCTCAAAAGCAGGGTTGAACAGAATGGTCATGTCCCACGAGAAGAACAGTGGTTTAATCTTACTGACTATTAAAGTAGCTGAACAAGAGTTCTATTAATACATCTTTGTAGCCGACACAACTGAAACTATCAAATTAGCAAAACACACAAAACCCACATAAACCACAGACATGCCCATAAATAATTAGAACGTGACATAATGTGCTCTTTTAGCTCTGTGCTTCAGCACATTGGACGTGAAATGGAGCAGTGTCTGAGGGTAAAGTACAGAATGTCAGAATTCTTTCATCTGAAGGCATTTTATCTCCATTTTGGGCAAATCAAATACGAATCACAGCCCTTTATTCTTCATTTAAGGGGATCATGAGTAAACGTCTGCAACCCACAGGCATCACGAGATGCTGGGCATCTTGTATGGTTTCTCTAGATCTGCAGTTTACAGTTCCTGGCGATTTTTGCCATCAGTCTTCAGGGAGTTAAACATATAATCGATGTCAGACAAAAGCCTTGTATCTTCATTTCTGACGTTTCTGAATCTTTATTCAATTAGTGTGCCAACATTTTATGATGAAATGGCCAATAGAAATGCTCCAAAATGACTTTAAGTTTGGATTTTTGAATGACAGTGATGAAATGTGATAAGCAGGGCTTAGGTGCGACCATGAACTCGCCCAAGGCAGAGCCCTCCCCATTTTGGCCATAGAAAAAAAAATCTATTCCCACTTTAGGTTCACATTTGTTGGATTACTGAGTTTTATTTTAACACAATTTGTTTGTTTAGATCTGATCAATTAACAGGTAACTTCAGATTTGTAAACTTAAGAATTCTCTGAAAGTTCTTCAGAAGACTATAAACTTCAGACGTTCTCGAAAAAAGAACCTCAACTGAGAAGCAGCAATTTTTAGTTATGTACGGCCCGCCAAAATAGAAGAACTCTACAGATATGTGTCATTCCTATTTGGTTCAGCCAATATTGCTGAAAACACCTTCAACCTAACCCTAAAATTGACCACTATAGTCACAGTTTCAATTCAAGTCGAAGCTACAAGGAGGACAAAGAAAGAACAGTGAGCCAGTCATCAAACAGTGCCACTGTCCAGCTATTTATGAATTGCTTTTACAGTACAAACAGACTAGGCTTAATGTTTTCGTTCATGCTGACAGCCTCTGGGAATGGCTAGCATGGAATTTTCCATTTCGAATGGTTTGTGACGTGAACAGAAAGAAAACAATTCTAGATGACAGAATGCAAACAGGTTCCCGAAAGCCCAGCTAAGTAGAAGCCATGCACGTCTTCTCCTTATCCCATATGAGGCCAGGGCCAGTGGAAAATTCCCACTCCGGTCAAGCTCACCGGTCCACGAGCAGCAGCCCAGTAGCCACATGACCCCCCCTCCTTCTCTCCTGTGTTTTTATGGGGAGGGATGCTGGAGATAGCTGGGTTGTCATGGCTAGCCATGGTGGCCCATAAGGTTCCATGTTCATCCAAGCTGTCATCCAACAATTCCTAGAAGTATGTTTGTGGATGGGCAAAGGAAAATTGCATTACGGTGATTTCATATTTCTGGATTTGCGTTATATCTTCAAGTACCAACACTACATGTCCAAATGTTTGTGGACACTTCTTCTAATGAAGCCTTTAGTTTAGATCATGCTGTGATTCTCAATGAAAAAAAATAGCAATACAATGTTTTCTTGTCTGAATGCCATGACATATTATACACTTTTGAGAAAGGGTCCACCCCCTCTGTTTTGTCAAGAAGCCCTCATCAGCTGAACCCTACCAGACACCATCCTAATTCCATCACAATTCCATGATGGCTGATAGACAGATGCATAGAAAATTGGCATTGGTGTCAAAACCTATCAGCATTACACAGTGAAATAAGAAGATCAACTATTTGGAACACAGAACCTGAGGAACATCCATAATGTCCTACCTGCATCCCTAGACAGGCCACCATCATGTGTGTGAGCAGTTTGGCAGCAAACATGGGGAATCTGGAGCATAGCACATGGGATATGATGGCCAAGGCAAACCCTGGAGAATAGAGCCAAAACAGAAATGATTGTAAACTCTTGACAGGTACATTTCAGATGCAGGTGCAGACAGATTAGGCTCTAACCTGAGATGCAGATGAAGCCAGCGGCATAAAATGCCTCGTTGTATGAGGACAGCGCACCAGTCTCTGCATACGCTGTGTAGATGGACAGATGTGTGCAGGCGCATTCCACAAAGTTCTCGCTGTCGTCCACCACGCGACAGAACTGACCATCAGACAGCCAGCTGGATAGGACACACACACACACACACACACACACACACACAAAAAATGCTAAGATGTAAAATGAATACATACAATGTATTCAAGAGTTAAATCAAGAGTACTATTTATCCCGCTTCTGTTGGAGCAACTGTCTCTACCGTCCAAGGAAAGCGTTCTACTAGATGTTTGAGCATTGCTGTGACAAGAGCGTTAGTGAGAGTCTTATTGTATTGGCAAAATCTCTCTACAGGGACTTGACCAGCTGTGTCAGCAACGGGTGCGAGGAGTCGTACAAGAGGTGAAAAGGTTAAACGTCCCCCCTTTCTATTCAGGCAAACGTCATGAAAAAGATTATCAAACGAACTTATCTGACGCACATCTCTAAGGCTGTAGTTTCCTGCCAAAGCAAACCCAGGGGAAGGGCTGGATACAGCTTGTTCAGCCAAAATATTTCAGTTCAAGTTCGTGGAATGTCCTTTAAACAAGCTTGAGGAACACCTCAAACTCTCTTATGAACACTCAAGTACATATAGAACCTGGGAAAGGACACACAGTGCAGTGTGTATTTGCGTAGAGTGTGCTTAAGACACACACTTTAAATTGGGGACATCAGGATGGGTCATGACCCTAGTTCCCCCATGGCTTTACTGTGAGCTCAGTATCTGCTTCACCGCTGAGTTCATGCACTGGGTGGGAGGGAGGGAGAAAGGGAGCGAGGGAGAGAGGGAGAGAGAGAGAGAGAGAGAGAGAGAGAGAGAGAGAGAGAGAGAGAGAATTGAACCATTTGAAGACAACAGCAGAATAGTGGCCTTTTACACTGAGGACTGTAAACTAAGAACCGGTAGCATTTTTTGTGTTTGTATGCAGATGGAGATATGTCCAAATGTTTGTGGACATCAAATCTAATGAATGCAATAGAACAGGGCTCTCTGGAGTACATAAACATGAACCTACTGGCACCATACCTAAAGCCAGACCTGGTCTAGAGGGGTATAAAGCCCCCTAGCATTAAGCTGTGGAGCAGTAAAACTGTGTTCTCTGGAATGATGGTGCTCCACTCAAAACGTTTGGGAAGAGCTGGGGAGTTGTGGATGAGATGAGGTGGTGATCATCTAACATCCTGACCTTGCTAATGCTCTTGCTGCTGAATGCAATCAAATTCTCACAGCAATGCTCCACGATCTTGTAGTGCAATGAATGGGCAGGTGTTTCAAGTTACAGTAGTTGAATGCATTTATTTGAAGGGGTGCCCACAAACATTTGGTCATGTGGTGTATATCATGGCTAGGGCATTATATATAATATATTTATTACATTATATAAAAATAATGTAAAACTAAATATAGTAACAATAGTAAGCCACCTTTTATTTTTACTACATCACATAAATCATAGAAGTGTAATAATTCACATGATTCATCTTTTTAAACTGTAGCTTATGGTGCTGTCTCGATTCTAACAATAAGACGTGCAGTCAGAACTGCTGCAGTAGATTGCTGTCATGGTTGTTGTCATATTAGAAAATAGGGGGCAGGGTGGGGCACAAATCAACACAGGGTAAAATGACACTATTTTCATTTTTATACAGTAACAAAATTATATATTTAAATTCTTCACACAACAGGGTTAGCTGAAAAGCAGAATGTACAGTCTCCATACAGGGAACAGTTTCCCAAAAGCATGTTAATGATGAGATCTAACTTGCAGAAACAGTGTTTAGTGCGCTCGCTCGGCCCTTTAAGACACGTCTTTGAGCTAATGCTTTCAGCTCAGAGCAAACCAATTTTCATTTTTCAAAACATCTGTCTAAAAAAATATTGATAATTACAGATATGTTTTATAATATACAATATATAAACACAGTACATTTTATACTATTATATGTATGTCATGTCCATAAAATATATTTCACTTGTATTGTCCTGGTATTTGCTGTTCTACTTATAGTATAGTCTAAAAGAAATACATTTGCCATATTTGACAACTCTTGCCACAACCTCCCCTTTTTTTTAACTTTTTGACATAATTTAAATCTGTTTTTTAACAGTTTAAAACTGTGTTAATAGTTCATGATGAATGGAGAAATAGAAACTTCTATTTGAAGTCAATGTCTAAGTTACCATTTTGTAAATATGAGGGTTCCGATTGACTGCAACAATATTTTTTTTATAAATTTCATTTTTTGGGAAGGTTGGGAAATATAGAATTGTACTGAATTATTGTGTTTTGCCTTGATTTACTAGTAAGTGCTGGGAAAAGTATCATGTGTAGCAGAGATGTACGTTTGTGACAGTACTTGCAGATGTAGTTTGTACATACGTGTGCGTGTGTGTGTCCTAACATGCAAATGTGTGTAGGGTTAAGTAAAGCACCTCTCAGCAGCCTGGTTCCACAGAAGGCACAGAGATTGGCGAGGTTTGACCCGTCGTTCTGGAGTGTGTATGCGGTAGACCACCTCTTTACCGTCTGCAAGAGGCCTCGACCCTCTTCCCTGTATACTGACAGAAAACACCTGCAAACACACACACACACACACACACACACACACACAAAAATATTCATAAACCGCCAGTTATAACTCAACTCAAGTTATACAACTCAAATCAAGTTATTCAACTCAAGCTATTACTCAACAATCACACTAGCTCTGCCGACTTCTTCTGGGAAATTACACTGACTTCGACATTAATGATCTGTCAACCCGCTCCACACGTAACGCTCGTAAATCTTAACTGCATGACAAGAAAGAGTCAACAGCTATGGCCTGAATGTCTGAACTGACTAACAGAACAACACTGCCATCAGCTGGACAGACTGTCAGGATCTTAAACTGAAGGTATCGAAAAGAGTTCTTTGGGGCTATAACACAGAAAAAACACTTTTTTGCTGCCTAAAGATCCATTCTTTAAACCAGTTCTTAAGCAGAGCTTATCCAGAGCGACTTACAAAAGTGCTTCCCTGTTTACTCAGATTTACCCCAGAAATACCCTTAGCTAGTTTGTAGAGACTAGGATCCAAAAGATACCTCTAAGCTTATATGCTACCAAATACAAAAGACCATAATACCGGACACTACACTTTGCCCAAGTATTCTTGGATAAGGTGGGTCTTCAGTCTGCGTTTGAAGACAGCTAGCGACTCTGCTGTTCGGACACCCAGGGGAAGTGACACTTTGGTGCCAGGACAGAAAAGTACCTGGACGCTTTGTCTTCCATAGGTATTAAGGTATGGTTGGTTAAGCCGATCCGTACTCGAAACTGGAAGGGCTCTTGGTACTGATCAGCTTTTGACCATCGCCATCACGCATGGAGTATCTGGTCCATTCTTGGCTTTGTAGGCCAGCGTCAGGGTTGTGAAACTACAGGAAGCCAGTGGAGGTCCACATTTTTCCAAGCAGATATAGTGTACACACTCATTGCTCATATGACCAATCACAACAACTGGAGCTGACTAAGACCGTCTGAATGAACTATTATGCCCCAATAATCACCCGAATTATGCTGAACTGAACGGACGAGACAGTATTGCTGGGCTGTATAACAGTATTTATTGATTGTTACTGTAATAAATCCCTACTGTAAAAAAAGCCTTTCTGGCTGTACAGTGGATATCTCCAGTACTTCTAGATAACAGGGCCAACTGCGAGTTTCACTACATTTATGGCATTTAGCAGAGGAGCAAAGTCCTAGATTAGTCCAGTGCTGAGTCCATTCCAACCAGATGCCAGTGGTAAAGACTGTATATGTGTGCAAATGTCTTGCAGTATTCTAATACTATGTCTATGGTATTTCACCACTACACAACATAGGATAACTTGAGAACAGTGTTAAGAACATCTGGATTTAAGTCAATTTAAGAGCAGAGCTCAAAACAGTGGTATAGTTAAGTGATATAAAAATGGAGTTGGCCAAGTCTTATCTGGGTGGGTCCCACATGGGTGGGTAAGTCTTATCTGGGCATTACACAGATGTTAAATGTTTTTGAATGACCAGCAAAAATAAGGTTTTCATCTGGACAATGGACTCAGTCCTGCTCACCTTGTCGTTGAGAGCACTGGCTTTGTTGGTGAGGAACCAGTGTTCAGTGCTGTACTCAATGAAGTGCACTTTCTGGCAGGCAGAGGGCGCCATTTCGCCCCCAGGCAGTGCAGGTACCTCCAATAGGGTCTCGGGTAGGGTGAAGGTATCTCCGTTCTTGCCTGTAAAGGTGTGGCTGTTGATCTGTGTTGGGTACCAGTGGTAAGCAGCGATGGTCAGGTAAGGACAGGAATCGAGGACTGTCTTTCCTCTGTAGAAGACAAAGCTCTTTAGATAAGAGGCACTTATCTGAATGTGCTATTAAACTATATAATACTAATGCTTTTAATCGGTTTATGTACTGTGCAGCCATCTTGGATTATGAACTCTGGGTTGGTGATGCTCTTGTAACTTTCTGAGCAGGAAATCTCACTTGTTCCAGTTGAAATTTCCTACTTGGATCTTACTTTTATACTTTATATACTTTTTTTTTTTTTTTTAACATTATTTACTTTTTGTAGTGTAAGTCTTGCAATTTTGACTCTACCTCTGACCCTCGCCCCCACAAGGCAGGTCGGTGACCAGAGAGAAGGCAAAGCGCTCGGCCACCTCAGATAGGTGGCTCAGTCCACGCGTGTCTGTCCGGGTAGGCTTGGCCAGGGCACAGAGCAAGTCATAGGTCAAACCATGGCTGCTCTGTTCCAGAGGGGTCTGCTCTGCCATCTCCAAGATCTAGTTTACATGAGAGAGAGAGAGAGAGAGAGAGAGAGAGAGAGATTTCTGTTTCCTTTGCTTACATTTTCTAAATAATTACTGCTGTATATCATGTTCCTACTATATATGATATACTCTCAATATCATGAGCAAGAGAATTACTCTACATTTTATTATATATAAAAAACATAACCTCTAAATCAGCAACTTTACAGAAGAATGAAAAAGATCTCTTAACGTCCAATGGTACTTGATTGAGATTTCATAAAGAACTGAGTTGTTTTTTTAAGAATCCCAATTGAGATTTACAGCCCTATTACTTACACACATTTATGTGTCCTCTCACTCTCACCTTGCTCATTGCGTCCAGCACTGCGGTCTGCTGTTCCTGCGTGTTTTCCACACTGACTTTATTAATCAGCCCCTGCAGTACCCTTTTAATGACCGCTTCATCCAAAGGCTGCTGGAGCTGGTCCAGCAGGGCCCACACTGCCTGTGTCTCAGCGTCCGAAACCAGAGTGACGTTAGCTATGCCGTACACAGGGTGCACTCTGGCACCCCCGGTGGCATCTGAGAGAAGTATGCGAAACCGCTTGGGCGTGGGGTTGGAGGATCCAGTGTTGGGTGTTAGGGCGACATCCAGACCGGCACTGTGCTGCCCGACGTCAAAGGTGAGAGTGCCTTCGGCCATGGTGAAATCCATTCCAGCCACGGCAGGCCAGATCAGAGTGGGGCCTACCGACTCAGCTTTGGGCAGCTCCTGAGACAAACACATTAAGGGTACAACAGCAAATTAGATTTTGACTAGTGAAGTGATATTTCTCTCTACAAGGATTTATAAGTAAGCATGTTATAAAATTCGACATATTTTCATCGTTTTAACTTTTTACGTTGAGACCACTATGGCCTGGGAGTCATTTCCTTTGGCTCAAATGTTCTCAATCTAATCAGACTATATCTATGTATATGTGACTAGAAAAGATGAACTAGAATGTAATGGCCAGAGTGCAATGAAAGAAGGAATAAGAGAGAAAGAGATAGAGAGTGAGAGAGATAAAGACATGGACTGAGAGGCCGTGAGAATGCTAACACAGCAGCCCTCTGTACCTTCCAGCTTGTCAAGTTCGGCTATTCAGCTGTAACGCACATTCATATGTACAGGCTTTGAAGTCGTATAATCTGGTCTGGGATCAGCGCCTGTCCCACATTCTTCTACTGTATTCATAACTCTTACATCACCTGAGAGCAGTCACTGCTAATAAGGTCATATTATATAATCTGTCCAGCCAGAGAGACACTGATATATGATTAGGCTGGACACATTAATACACGGCATAATCAGACACGGGAGAAGAGAGATTCCAGGTTTTTGTGTGAATACAGTATTTCCTACATGTCGAATAATATGTAGGTCCAAAACCGATCTGACCATTAAGGAATACACTCCACAAGACCTCTCAAGGTGTCCTGTGGCATCAAGGTGTTAGCAGCGGATCCTTTAAGTCCTGTAAGCTGAGAGGTGGGGCCCCCATGAGCATCCTTGAGCCTTGGAAGCCCATGACCTTTCACTGTCATTGTCACTGTTTCACCAGTTGTACTTCCTTGGAGCACTTTTGGTAAGTACTGACCACTGCATACCAGGAACAGGCCATAAGACCTGCCTGATGTATTGAAGATGATCTGACCCAGTCGTCTAGCCATCACTGTTAGGCCCTAGTGAAAGCAGCTCCGATTTTTAAGCTTGTTTATTTTCCCTTCTTTTACCACATCACCTTCGAAAACTGACTGCTCACTTGCTATCAATGCTATTAACTTTACATGTGAGTGGTTTTAATGTTATGGCTGTTCTGTGTATTTGCATGAATATGTAAGTAAATGTGGCAGCTGATCTCACCTGCATAGAGTACTTCACAGAGATAGCAGATGCCATGCTGGCATCCCTGTAGACCTGCAGACTGACTGTGGTGGCTCGGAGCGTAGCCACAGGCAGCCTGGAGCCGACTGCAAAGTACACCAGCCCTCGCGGGTCATCACTCTCCAGCATGGTGACGTTGGCGAAGCGGGCAGTCTTGTTAATGGCAGCTCCCTCTCCCACCTCATAGATCTCCACCAGAAACCACACTGCAAATTCTGGGTCCTGCAGCAACAGAGGGAACACAAAATATACCGAATAGGAAACCGCACTGGTAGCTGGACACAATGAGCTGTCTGTCTAAATACCAGTGTTGATTCCCGATATCCAGGCTGACAAACTCCATTGTGTGGAAAGATGGAAATGAGGATGATCATTTTAGGTGTTTTGTTTTTCTACTTTATCCCTGCCTATGAGAGCTAAACCCTGTGCCTCAAGCAGACACCAGACTGTAGGATCTGAACAGTGTGTTAACAACCAAGCAAGCCAAACAGAACTGCTTTACCTCACTGACGTACATTAAGCTAATGACATTCAGTGAATTGTGCTGAAAGGTTACTCTGCTTAGAAAAACATCCCGGATAAAAAAAGAAGCAGAGAACGTGCTGAAGCCACTGCCGCAGGCTGCAAAGAGATTAAGAGGCACAGCAGTCAGTGGGATCACAGCGGAAAGAGAGCAGAGTGTGCTCAGCGACTGCACTAAAAAGAGCCATCGGCCCCCGCAGAGAGTGAGCGAGACAAAAAAGGGACAGAAGAAGAAAGAGCAGGAAGTGCACCTAGGTAGAGGAGAAGAAGAATGAGTGGAAGGTTGAGTAGACTCTTATATTAATAAAAGGGTTCTTCTTTAGGAAAAGCAGTGGTTAATTATGGAACCCTTCTTTGATTAGAGTCTAGTTTTTCTTGACGGTTTTGCAGTATCCTGCTGACTGCACACTGTACCTGATCAGGCCGGACCTCCAGATGGAGGAGGCAGAGCACCTCTCCTTTCCTGCACAGCGCTCTGCCCGACGTCTGCTGCAGCTCCCGCGTCAAATTCACCCCTTGACTGACCAGAGTAGGAGCCGTGGGGCTGAACGTAGCTCGCCAGTACACAGAAAGATCCTCAAACGCTCTGTCAGACACAGGCACATATGTAAATACCACTCTGTGGGTGCATGGTGGCCTATTAGTAGAGCTGACTTACAGTAGCAGGTGTAAGCAGCTAATAGTGACCACGTTTACACATGTGGCTCCTCACCCCAAACACAACCAAGCTGTCTAGTGTCTTAAGGTTGCTCCTTCACATTTGTACTACACCTACCAGACTGGAAGTTTATAGTGTACCAAATAGGACTGCACAAGCCGCATTCCTCAGGATATGTCTAGTTCGTAAGCTAGAAAAAAAATGATGCCGGAGAAGATCTGTGGTCGCATAAAGAATCATTTTTGTCAAGTCCGATCAATCAACATACATTGACTTCTTTAAACCTTTAGAAGGTTCTTCTTATTTACAAAAGTGATTCTTCTTTTTTGAGTGACTCAAAGTGTAATTGACTTGCTTATGTAGATAACGAAAATATTGTCTATAAAAATGGTGTAGCCAGAAACAGTAGGACGAAGTGTGGTAGAGGCGGCCAGTGTTTGCTAATACAGTGAGAACTAAGAGGATGAAGGGTTTTACCTGTTTTCCTGCCTCTGGAGGAAGAGTATGGCAGTCCTGTTGCGAGAGTCTTCATCCAGAGCCTGGCCTGACTGAGAGCTTAAACTGAAACCCACAATTCCGTTGTGAAGATCACTCCCTGAGAAGAACAAACACAAAGCCAGAAAGGGTTACTATTCAGGGCCGAGGATCCTGTGACAGCATAAACGAAAGATTTCATAAAAACGAAGACGACCCCATTTTCTCCTAACCTCACTTGAAGTCGATCGGTCAAGACATGCTGTTTGGTACAAAAGTACTAACAAGCTACGTACTAGCAGTCTTAAAGACTGCTGTACTTTTGTCCAACTCTAGCGTCTTTCTGAAGACCTAGTGGTCACTGTGTCTGCAACATGCAAACTGAGTGGGATATAAATTTTTATACAATTCCCCATGCCTCTGTTAAGAGATTAACTAGGACTCTGTTGGCTCTCTGCATGCGAAATACTGTCTGTGACTCTGAGCTGACCTGCTAGAGAGCAATGAAGGCTACTCCGTCAGATGTGTGATTAGATTATATGGAGAGCACAATGGCAGCTTTCTTGAAACCCTGTAGAACTGCCTTAATTAAAACAGCATTTAAACATGATACACTAACTTGGTTCCTCTGTTGAACACAGCAGCTATTCCACACATTCATGTGGTTTGGGATCACTTCACTCTGGCTACTTTATTACTTGTTAGCTACAGTGCCTACTCGCACTTGATGCCCCTTTTATTGCTTTTATAAATAGAATCACATAATATATATATATATATATATATATATATATATATATATATATATATATATATATATATATATATAATTTTTATTTTACAAGAGACTCTTTAATGTCAACCTGAAAGATTTCCACAAAATAATGTCAATTAAATAAACAAGTCTAAACTAAACTTGTCTAAATATTCACTCCCTTTAAAGGCCGGTAAGGCAGGTGGTGCTTGTAGTCTCTCATTAGTTAAAACTGAGATCACTCGAGTGCAGTGAATGTGTCTCCAGTGATTGTAGTATAAACAAACCAGTCTGGACGGTCCAGTCACTGGTTAATATACATTTCTCTCTGAGAAAAGGTTCTTGAAGAGTATACGTCAGGGGATGGGTACAAAACACATCCTCACAGGTTGCTGAACATTTCCTAGAGTTCAGTTAAATCCATCAATAAGAAATAGAAGGAACAGGGCACGTGTGTATATCTGCCTAGAGCAGACCACCCTCACAGTGACTACTTAGGTACTTTAAAGGGGTGAATATTTATGCAGCCACTTATTTTACATGATTATTTTTTATTAATTGACTGCATAAAAGCAATAAATGGGGGAAATGATCCAATGATCCAATCTTTTTAATCGACAAGACACATTAGCCTTGCAGATCCTATACAAAACTAAAGAAGTGCACCAAACATGTCTTGACTGATTAACTACATTTGGGGTAAGCAAGAATCGACAGCCACACCAATCTGCATTTGCAATCTGCAAGGAGAGGCACCGTAAGACGAACAAAAATTACCAAGGATAACAATTTTGGCAAAGGAAGTGAAGCCGCTCTCGTCTGGTAAGTTGACTATCTGCGCTCCTCCCTCCGCCTCGCTGAGGTAAATGAAGAAGACTTCTTGTCCTTCGGGCTCCAGGTCATCCAAGATGAAGAGGCTGACCTCTGCCTCTCTCTGGCCCTCCATCAGTGTCACTACCTGAGACTCCAGTGTAAAGTCCTCTCCTTCTCTGGCCCATGTCAGGTTGCGTTCCTGGAGGAACGGAGCCACGTCCAACCCCGGAGCCACAAGACCTCCAGCATACGCCCGAACCCTGACACTGACCACGCCCGTCTGTCCCACCGTCCTACGCACTCTCAGCACAACTTTTTGAGGTGTCGCCCCCTCCTGGTCATCTTCAGAAGTGCGGACTAATGATGGACCAATGCTCAAAAGTCCACTGACCGCATCGTTGGCGAGAATAGTGATGGTAGAAAGGCTGTTTTCAGGCATGATCCATGGGCGGGAGCTGGCTGAAGGATAGCTAGCACTAAGAACGCGAACATCGGTCAAGTTCACGTAAAATGTCTCATCCGGCTCCGTCAGAGAATCATCCAGAATCGATAAGCGGATTGCAGCAGACGTTTGGCGGCCATCAAACAGCAGTTGACCATCATGAACTGGTGTAAAATCTTCACCAGGACTGGCGTTGCCTGGCCAGGTATTGTAGTACAGCTGCGTGCGGTTGCTACGAAAGCCGTAGAGGCGCTGAACATAGAGTGTGACCGTTTGGACGTCCTCCTCAATGACCAGATGTTGAGATTCGGGTGAGAATCGATACAGACCCAATGGCTCCACCTCCGCTACTGTGTAACCAGGCCTGAGAGCAACACACAGCAGCACAGCAATACAAATCATTGTGAGAAACTTGGAATTTTAACAATTTTAAAAGATATTAAATGATCATTTTTGCACAGTCCTGCAATACAAAAAAAAAGCCCACTAACTAATCAAACAGTTATTACCTGAGTCTGGCTCCCCCTGGTGATTTGGACTCCACGCTGGTCAGGTGAACAGCATGTGCAACAGGCTCAGATATATTATACTGAGCAGAGAGAGTTATAATGTGACTCCTCTGACCATGAGAGAGGGTCACAGTGCCTACAGACAAAAACAAAAAGATAACCCACTGAAGACAGCAAAGCTTATTCATCACAAAATAAAGAGCAGCTTCATGCCACACGACCTTGTGTGTCGCTGTGTGTGATAGTCTAAGCCTCTGAATGTTTGGATCACATTGTGTGTGGGTGGGTGTGTGTGGGTGTAAGAGATGGAGGCTAACCTGAGCTGGGAGTGACTACTCCTGGCTGATAGCCTGATGGACTCTGGCCAGGGGGGAATCCAGCTCTCCACTGCACATCCACATCTCCATACAGGCCTGTCCTGCTCACTACTGCCTCACACTGACCACTCACCACGTCAGACACCTGCAGTGCCAAGAAGTCAAAGCCAACCTGCAGAGAGAGATCAAGAGAGTTAGTTCTTAACTTAAAAAAATACATGCCGTCGGAAGGTTTGCCATGTCTCCCAGCACGAAGGAGACACCAGGCCATTACATAAGGAGAGCTGGACAGGACTGTAGGAAGGCCAGTATCTGCTCCTTTGAGCAAAAGGGAACCGGAGGAGCACAGGCAGAGCCCAACAAAATGACCTCCAGTGGGCTACTGCCGTGCATGTTTTTGACCATACTGTCAGAAACAGAAACTCCATGAGGGTGGCAAGAAGGCTTGACGTCCTCTAGTGAATGTTATGCTGCCTGCAACATTATCCAGCATGACCGGTTTGGCGGTGGGTCAGTGATGCTCTGGGGAATTATATCCTTGGAGAGTTGCAAAAACTTCTGCT
The DNA here is from genome assembly GCF_030463535.1 of Salminus brasiliensis. NCBI lineage: Eukaryota > Metazoa > Chordata > Actinopteri > Characiformes > Bryconidae > Salminus > Salminus brasiliensis. The sequence goes on along the minus strand of NC_132897.1, from coordinate 21,984,770 downwards.
GAGCCAATAATACAAGTAATTGTCGGACCTGTCCGGACTGCATCCGACGCTGCCAAATAGCACCACAGACTGTCCAAGAGCTCACTAATGTCCTGATCCAGGTGTAAGAGGAGATTCTCCAAGACACCAACCCCTGTTTCAAGAGTGCATACAAACATGTGTTCCCTTCTTTTCTTTGGGCAGTGTATCTAAACATAACCACCCCTGATTAATACCATGATTTGTGCACTGATGTTTTTGCACTGTGCTGTGTGTGTAAAGTGTAGTATGTATAATTATGTGTCGGTTTATCATGTGTACAGAATGACAATGGGTTTGTGTTACTGTGCCATCTCGATGTCCTCATGAGAACCGATGTAGTGCATTCAACCCTCCATTGGCTTACTGTAAGCATTGAAAATGTGTGACTGTGGTGCCCTCTGGTGGTTACTTGTTTGCATTTCACCAAAAACAAGGCGGAAACAGACCTCAGCATTGGCGGCATCCTCAGACACTGACACAACAGCACTCCTTGTTTCAAGCTGCACTCGAGGAGGGGAGCCGAGAAGAGGCCCTACCAGAGTCACATTTGTCAGCTCCACAGTGATATTAAAGCCAGCTGCAAAGAACACCTGCAAAAGGAAAAAGATACATTTTAAAAGAATGCCTACAGTGTAGAATGTTTACTGCATTCATTTTACTGCAATACAGACCACAATCTTCTCATTTCCGAAGAAACTACGTTTATTGTAATCAAATTTCCTAATTGTCATCTATCCTTTTCCAAGTCAGTCAGCCAACAAAAGGTTTGGTGTTTTAACATTTAACATTATAGATGTTCCTCAGATTCTATGGGCCAAACTGTCCATCTTGCCTCTTCACTGTAACACACACATACAGCATAGGACCTGACTGATGTGTATATAACAAATGGTGATTTTAAGGATCTAAACATCAGCTGATATTTTATTTTCCGAATCAAGTAAAAATACACCAGTACAAGTAGAGAGACAGATAGCCTGTCTATACTGTGAGAGATGAGTATATTAAACCCAGACACACATCCATAATAATGTGACACGTGGCTTGACATTTTCGTCTAACCCTTGAACAGGCATTGTAACCGCACGGTAGACCTTTGTCACTTTGTCGATTTGCTGTAATAAAAACTTGACAATAGAGTGAAGAGTGTGTAATGCCGATTATATCCACTGGGTAGCAGTAACATAAAAGGATATCAGTGTATGAAAGCTGGGAACAGAAGTTTATTGGCCTTACACGACTCTTTACATTAGACATTTACTTCAAGCTGTACAGAATGAAGAGGAAAGAAAATAAACGATCAACTGTCATGTTCAACACCCCCTAACAATTATAATTATGTTTGTAATGACATAAACATGACAAAAAAAAAACACTGCATAAAGCATACATGTCCGCTCGGTTGAGTTGCCCGCTTAAGGTAAGCCGAATTGGACGGCAATCTTAGCTCAGCATAAACACTACACAAAATCATCAGTTATTTGGAATCTCACAGTTCTTCAATATGGGTGAATGTAACATTATAGAGATCATTTTGACTGATCCCCTGTACTAACCTGTGTGCTGACCGGCACTGTGACACTAACAGACTTCTCTCCATCCCTCACCAGGACACTACCGGTAGATCTATCCTCAGTGAAACTCTGTCCAGGAGTGGGGTAGCTTATCCGGTACCCAACACTGACATTGCCAAATGCCCCCGCCAACCTGCTGATGTTCAGCGCTAGAAGCCTGACGCGGTTGGTGGCATTAATAACCAGTGCCTGTTGTTCTGGTGGAAGGGCAAACACACCATGTGGCTCGTCATTGGCAAGGACGCGGAGGCGGGTGCTGCTGCGGGATGTGTCCAGTTCAGCTCCGCCCTCCACTGCACTCAACTGGACAATGTAGGTCTCCTCCAGCTCGGGGACGGAGTCGGGCAGCAGGCTGAGAGCAATCTCCCCAACACGTTGACCGGCCAGGATGATGGTGGAGCCACGGAGGGCAGCGAAGTCACTCGTCATATCTGAGTCACTCAGGATCTCCCAGAAGACCTGAGGATAGAACAGATACTTTTGGACTTATGTCTGGTAATATCTTTAAAAGCAGGGATTCCTTGGTCATTAAGAGTTTAAATTGGTTGTTGTCAAGCCATTGTAAACCTCTTCGAAGCTGTATGGCCACACTTCTTCACTTCATTTCATATCTACATTACTGTCAAAATTCCCATGAGCCTTAAACTAGAACCCAGTGGGACTCCACAATATATGCCAAAACAAATGGTTACCAATAGTTTCTGTATTAGAAGTAATAACTGAATAATAAACATAAGCTTCAAAGAGTTAAAGGGCATCAAAAACCTTGAATCCACTTAAAATATTTGCTGCAAATGTCATTTTTCAGGCATTTTAACCCTGATAAGCTGATTTCTGCACCTAGATGAGTCTGAATGCTTTAGAAAAGCTGATGATGAAATAAAATAAAAGGCTCTGCAGGTAAAATGTAAAACACAAAAAACGTCCAAAAAAAACAATATTTATCTGCTTTCTGACAGTCCAACAGCACAATGTTTAACTCTTGCCCATCTCTCCCACTCTAATAACTGCTACAGACTATCTACAGGATCAACACCCCATATGAGAACGGCAGGCTAAGCTGCTGGAGGCTGTATATTGGGTGGTCATTTGTAAATGTGTCCATCATGATTTCCTTATTTTTGCTCCTTAGTTTCCACATTTGCACTGTATGGAGCAGTGTTAACCAGTGCTTACACACTACAACACTCTTATTTAAGCCTCAACGTTTGTCCTTACAGTGATGTTGCCCATGACCCCCTCTCTGCGTGTAATGAGGAGGGAGATGTTGAGTGGCCCTTCACCGTCTGCTGGCTCACTATACACACGGTCTCTTAGATCCTGCTCCGTGAACTGCACAATGCCATTTGGGTCGCCAAACTTCGCAATCTGTTACACATCGCAAACAGATACACACACACACACACACACACGCACACACACACAAAGAAAGATTGTCATGTAGTAGTGATTTTCTATTAGAGAAGTACTTCCAATAGAATAGGACTCTCTAGCCAGGTGTCGGCCAGAGGGTTATAAAGCACTGAGCTGTGGAGTGTCCTCTCGAATTATGGTGTTCCATCTAATACTTTTGAGATAAGTTGGGCAGTTGGGAATGAGGTGGGATAGCAATCATCCACCATCCTGACCTCACTAACATTCTTGTCACTGAATATAATTACATCCTTGGAGCAGAACTCCAAAATCTAGTGAAAAGCCTTCATAAAAATCTAGTAGAAAACCTACGTAGACATTTATAACACTCATCTGATGCCTATAAAGGATGAACTTAATCTTAATCAGAATCAGAATCTTAAAGTATTAATCCAACTAGTGTTAGAATATAAATAAACAGCAACATAAGTACAATTTATACAGCAACAATATGTATTCAAATGATAATATAAATAGTGTAGACACACCCTGAGTGTGACAGAGCCTGCTTTGGGGTCAATATCCATTTCTCCAGACAGGACGTGAAGTCTGACCACAAATGTTTCCTCCACCTCCACCTCTCCATGGGGCAGAATGCGTAGCTCGATGATGCGCACTCCTCCCTCTCCATCTCTGAACTGGAGCGTTCCATTCACAGGTTCACCAATATCTGTGTTTACAGCTGGTAAAACCTCGTTCGAGTTGGGACCCAGTATGTTCCATGTTATCTAAGGGAGAGCAAATACATTTAATAATTAGCATACTTTACTTCACCACTTGCAGAGAAAAAACACCAGAGCTTCTCACCTAGCAGGTTTTTTTCCAGATTGCTGGTTACTGCAATAAAAGCTTTGTCACTAATCTAAAATAGTGCAACATGTCTCAAAATCCAAATCCTCTTTTTAAAAAAAAGTGTTTTGGGGTATTTAGTGCTGTTTTTAAAATTCCATGTTTCAAAACATTTATTTCATCACTGTTTTACAGTGGACTACAATTAATTTGAATTATTCATGCCAAATAATTCTGGTCTATTCTTTATGAAAATGAAAAAGGCAGCTAGCAAAAAACCTCTCAATGAAAAGACAGTAAGACTGTCTGTGAGTAATTGTGAAATGTATCATTATTAACTTATGTCCAATATCTATAATGCCATAGGGCTAGATTCACTACTTTGAAGATATGCCAGCATGCTTTACGTTAAATGATTGATCTGATTGGTCTAAAATAATTGCAATAACACTTAATTTATAAATCGTCTAAAATCACTTTAAAAACATGAAATTTGTTTATTTAGAGCCAGACATAAACACACAAGTTTAGAAGTTTTAGTTTTGCTGAAATTATTTGAAATTCTTTATAAATAAAAATTATGAAAAGGAAAAAAAAAACAGAAGGAAAAAATTAAAAAATTTCTAGATAAATACAACAATGTGAGACTGAAGCACATGTTCAAACAACACAATTTAGTTATCAGAGACTTCTGCAGTCCATGCAGCTCTATTACACACTGAACACTTACTCAAACAAATTGGAAAATCACAGTAAGAAATTCATGCTGAAATGTAATTGTATTCATTTGTCATACTGATCATTCAAGGAAAAATTTATTAAATTGGAAAATAATGTAAACACTTGGACCCACTGTACCTTTATTCACAATCAATTCTGGACTGTCTATTGCTTTGTCTCTTGAAACTAATGGACTACATTTTTAGCCAGGTGGCTAAGTACAATTTAAGGGTTTTTTAAGGTTTAAGTAAAATGTACACCTTCACATATAGACAGACATGGATATGGATGCAGTTTACTGCTATCAAAGTTGTCCTGATCAAGAACACCTGAAATAGTCCAGTATCGGGTCTGAGCTGTGTAACAGATGGCGTGAGGAGCATATTTACTGCACAGTGTGGAGAACATATCCACTGCGCTCTATAATGATGCTGTTGATGTGATATGAAAGCCACTGTGGTTGCAGTATTGAGATCTAGCCTGTGAGCTGCAGTGAGTCATGATTTGGGTTTTAAATCGGTCAACAGATTTCCCAAATATGTTGCACTCAGCCTTGCCCCCTCATTAAAATAACAGGTCGTCCTTCCAGTCTTGGTCAGCTGAACAATTCCTGACCCCGATTCTCACATTATTGAGTGTGCAAAGCAGTGGAAACATCCAGTGGAAGTTTGTTTTTCCCCCCAGAACGTTTTCCCCATATGCGGAATAGTAAGATCATGGTGCGAGGCTGCAGATGTTATGAGGTCATTGTCTAGACTGGGCTCACCATTGCATCTCCCACCAGGCCCCCGATGCGCTCCAGCACCAGGCTGAGCCTCAGGGTGCTGTTGGGGTTGGGGATGGTAATGAGGCTCTGATTCGCAAAGCGGACCATTCCGCTGGGTGAGTCGCTCTTGGCGATGGTGATCTGGGAGATGAGCTGGGCACCCAGGATAGCGCCACCTGTGGCTGCAGTGAGCTGGATCTCAAACATCTCATTGTATTCTCTGCCAACAGAAACGGTAGGAAAGACCACATTTTAATATTACGTGATTAATATCACAATCAATATTGTAATTACTTCCCTCAGTTAGTGAAGAGAATGTGCAGCATGTCCAGTGACAATTCAACAATCACTGATGACCGCCTACATTTACTACAAATTACGAAGCTTCCACGGTTCTGCTCACCTGTCCAGATCATCCACTATGGAGATGTTGATGTGGCTGAGGTTCTGCCCGTGTCTGAAGGTGATGGTGCCGTTAGGCAGGATGTAGTCAGAGCCAGGCTGGGCGGTAACGCCTCTGGAGATAAACTCAGCGGTGACCTGCCCATACGTACCCGCCCTCCTCAGTACAGGGATAGAGAGAGTGCCAATGTCCTCCTCAACTGAGAGCGAGACAGGAGCAAGACAAACCATATGAACAGCAATCTAAAATACATAAAACACAGCTCTATTAGTCATCAACGCCACCATCTGCAAGCAAGCGTGTTTGTGTACCAGTAATATTGGTGTAGGATGGGTCAAATTCCAGGATGCCCTCAACGTTGTCATTCTTCTGGATGACGATCATGATGGAGGAGATGTTGCCAAAGGCTGGCGGCTGATCTCTCTGCAGACCCTGTTCTCTTATGGCAAAGTCCAGTGCACTGAAGACAGCGGGAAGCATGAAGTAATGATCATTAACAGAAGTAACAATAGCACATTAAAGGAAGCACAAACGTAGGGATGCACCGATCCGATACTAGGGCATTGGGATAATTAGGCCGATTCACAGGGCCGATCCATTCACTGAACCGGTTTCCCAGACCTCCAGTATTCTAGGCTTCATAACTCAGGATCAGACATGATACACATATCATAGGGTAAGACTTGCTGTTTGCTATCTTAACCAGCACGGTGCCCTCAACCTGTCATCACCTATCAGCGAATAATAGAAAGCAGCGCAGGAAGGAGGCGCGACTGGGAGATCTCTCACACACATGCCAAACACTGTTAGGAGTAACAGAAGTGTCCAAAATCAGTAAATATCAGTATATTCCGGATTTAAATCCCCCATCAGCATTTTCAAAAGCAGCAGCTTTGCTGTTTCTGACATTTTTCAGTAAAAGAGAGAGACGAGTGCTGCACTGTTCTTTTGGAGACTTGCGCCTGTAATGGAGAACAGCTGAGATGGGTAATGACCCTGCCACAGCTGGAAGGGAGGATCTGCAAGCTCTTTTTTGTACTTTGAATTTCACAGTAAAAGTCTTGAGCCAAGTTCCAGCACAATTATTTCTTTAGGTGACAAATGAATAATAATTCAGTTTGTTTATATCGGAGTTCATTTGTTAGATTTTGTTTTACAAAGTAAGTAATGTTTGAGTCAATCCTGATGCCTTAAGTCTCTTCCACATGGTGAAGTATATGGTTTATAAATTCAACAGTGGTATTGAATATCGATCGATACTTAAAGTTTATCTCTAGGTAACGCTATCAGACCAGAAAAAGTCAGACTGATGCATCCCTACACAAATGCATTATATGGACAAAATTATTGGGACACCTGCTCATTCACTGTATCTTCAGAAACCAAGTGTATTGAAACGTTCATAATGCTCTTATTGAAGTAACTGTCTCTACTGCCCAGGGAAAGCGTTCTACTAGATTCTGGAGTACTGCAGTAAGGATGTGACAAGAGCATGGGTGAGGTCAGGATGTTGGATAATCACCAACCTACCTCATCCACAACTCCCCAACTCATCCTGAAAGTACTGGATGGAGCACCAACCATCATTCCAGAGAACCCAGTTCCACTCCTCCACAGCTCAATGCTGGGGGCTTTATACCCTTTTAGTCCATGCCTGGCATTAAGCATGGTGCCAAAAGGTTCATGTTTACCTGCTCCAGAGAGTCCTATTCTGTTGGCAGTTGGCAAAATTCATTGTTCAGACCAAGGCCTTTGGTACTTTACCTGTCGTTGAAAAGCTGCACCTGAGTGATGTTAAGGTAGAATTCCTCCGGTCCCTCTGCAAGCGAATCGTCCAGGACTTTCAGGGTGATGACTCTAAAGCTGTCTCCTGGGTTGAACAGCAGTCTACCCGAGGACTGCTCAAAGTCCAGTCCGCTCACTGCAGTGCGGCCCTCTGTATGGTAGCTGACCCACACGCTGCCCAGCAGCCCCATGGAGCGCACCACTGTAACATTCACCTTGGGGGACAACACACTGCTGGATCAATTGGCTGGAGATTTACCTGTGTTTGGCTGATTTCAGTGGGCATTATTTTTTTCACAATAGGCACAACCTCAAACTCATCCTCATCTGGCAGGCAAAGTTCTTATCGCTAACCAACATTAGAGTAGCACAAAGTATGGAAAGTTTAAAGCCATTTTAGCTCTGCAATTCTGCAAACAATTCAACATGGCAACTGTCAATCCTTTAAATACTCTCAATTTATCCCTGAAACACAGTTCAATGGACACAGAACCAATTGACTCCCCAATTGACTACCCATTCGTAACTCCCCCTAGCACTGTTGATGCTCTCGACACTAGGAGGGTTAGTCTCCTCTAATACATACAAAGTCGGCCACTGCCTCTTCTTGAATGGCCCCTGATGCAGCATTGCTAGGTAGCTAACACACTCAAAGGAAAGAACCACACCAGCTACCCCAGAGACACCTGTGCCAGCCAACATCGCTTAAGATGAGGGGAGAGAGCGCCATCTATCAAAAAAAGCACAGCTAATTTACATCTGGCCTATTGCTGTCTTAGCAACGGAAAACACAGGTGCGTATTGTCAACAAAGATGTGCAGCAGTGCATAAATTCATAGCGCGTGCCAGTTGGCATCTATGCAAACCTTTACATCAACAATAAACAGAATATAAAACTATGATTCTAGAGGCGAGGCGCTCCACTGCTTCAGCATCCTTCCCAAAGCCGTGCGCGATGCGCCACTGAAATAGCAATCCGCCAAAGTCAGACTGCACCTGGCTCTTAAAGAGAATGGCAAGTGACTCCTCCACAGTTCCTAAAGATTCCTATTCTTCCACAACTGCTCTGTGTCCATGTCACAGATCTATTCACTGAAAAAGTAGAAACACTTAATTGCAATTCTACTGTGTAGTTTCTCTTTGAAATGACCACCTCGCCCTTGTCCTCCACAGTTCCTCAAGAGTCCTACTCTTTCACAACTGCACCCACATAGTGTACTACTGTTTTTGAAACCGTTACTATGATTCCAGTATCTAAAATAAGCACCATAACACATTCTTACACAACCTTTGGCTGTATGTCAGAAACTGTCAAACAGGACATAACCCAGACCCAAACGGGCAGTTACAAACAGGGAATCTATGGCAGCAGACAAAACAGTTATAATGATCACTAGGCTCTTGCCACTGATGCACAAAACTTTCCATAGTAATATCGCACAGAATGTCTGTATGTGCAGTGAATGACGAAGACTTTTACCGATTTGTCCTCCTCTGAAGCACTGAGGGAAGGCTGGGAGAAGGAGAAGAGGCCATAGGGCAGGTCACTGGCTGCCATGGTGATGATGGCACGCTGTCTGCTGGGACTGATCTCTGAGCCGGGTGTCAGGGACACAAGGCTCAGCTCGTACACCCGCCGCTCTTCAGGGATGTCATCATCTAGAGCCTGGAACAGAGAAGACATTTATATTTATAACTTCAGATGGGAAAAAGATATCTTCCCCTTAGCCCAAACACAGTCAGTTCGGAGTTCTGAACTTGACCGTTAGTTTTGCACTAAAGCAATAAAGTTAAAGCTGATAACAAGTAAGGGCGCCTCATACCTTACCGACTAGCACTATGTAAACTGTCCACACAGATTATCACACATTTGTCTCAAACAACTTAAACCCTTTACATTGTATCACACTTCATTTTGCCTAAAATATAAAAAATACTAAACTAAGGAATCAAGGGGTTTCTCAAGTTGTTAGGTAATCTAAACCTAAAAAATAAAGAGGAAAATTTCAGACATTAAACAAGTCTTGGCTGATTGACTATTTTTTTTATTTAATATGTAACACAATTTACAATGACACTAGAGTGGCAATCCCATATCAATCAATATCAAAAGTCCATGTAAAAAGATTTAATTCCAGGAGCATTTCTATTGGTCCATTCATCACAAAAGTATGAAACTATGTAAAGAATAAAAATGGAGATACAAGGCTTTGGCAGGACAGTGGCAATATATTACAACTTGGAGAATAAAACTAAACATGCATGGCTACTTTTTGTCTGTGCTTACCTTCAGCTGAATGGTGGCGGCAGACTGGCGATCTCGCATGATCACCTTTCCCGAGACCTCCATAAACTCACTAGCTATGGCTGGTGTGATGTTCCAATATATCTCAATCTCACCAAAAATGCCTGGCCCCCTGACGAGACTGCAACAAATCATATACAGTACATAGAGTGCACAATAATGACTGGTTCTTACTTGAATGATCAATCAACAACAACAGAAAGTAGAGTCGCACCTGATCAGCGCTGTACCGTTGTAAGTACCCTGAGGTTCCCCTATGAGGACATCCTTGGAGGAGTCAGCTATGCCAACAATTCCCAGGGCTCCACGGTCAGCCCTTATCACAACTGTGGCAATGTCTAATGCAGAAAAGCAGAGAAATACTTTATGTGGATCTGGGTGATAAAACAATCTTATCAAAAACAACCTCAATATAAGGTTTGAACTTTTCTTTATTATTGATTATTTCAGTAACTCAGGTGGCAATGAGCACAATTTACTTGATTAACACAGAAGGACAAGAATCGCAGCTTTCTGTATTTGTAAAATCATAAGAATGTGAAGAATTCTCTGTCCCACCTGTCTTCATGAGTGCTAACAGTTACACACCACAAACCATTTGTTTTGGAACAAGTCTAGCCATTCACTCACAACAGTACTAACCAGAACAAAGAACAGAAATTTAGATCTGAGGGAAAAAATGACTGACTTCTTGTGGGATCAATGACGGCTTCACTCCCGGCAGATAGAAGCTGAACAGTAAATCTCTCCTCCCCCTCCAGAAGAGCATCAGCTAAAGCCTGAATCAACAGTGTCTTCCTAGACTCAGTCTAAACAGAAGACAGAAGCCTGTATTAGAGTGCGGCTTTAAGTAAGCCAGTCCTAAATGATTTGTGCGGAACCCTAAAAGGTAAAGTTATCGTCATTGATGATAAAATCACATTGTCATTTTTTACAATGTTTGCATAGGAATTAATTATTTTGTCACTGTTTGGTATCTGAATAGAAACAGAGAAAAGTCAGTGCAGAATGTGACTGAAGCTGAGTGTATTACATACTGTGGAGTCCAAAAGTCCTAGATTACAAGTGAAAATCCTTTTCAGCATTCATTTCTAATCTAACAAATTAGATCAAATCAAATCTTTTTAGAATAAATAACATAAGCAGCATAACAACTTGATGATGCAGCTTTCTGGAGTCAACAAGCTGAGAGTGAAGTTTCAATGGAAGTGATAAAACCTGTATAACATCTGATGTCTTTGTGGAAAATGTCAAAATTGGCTTAGATTAGAATTTTACGTAAAGCTTATGTAGATTTTTAAGCATTTCCTATTTATTATATGTAGTTTTATTTTTCTTTGTTCTTTTTTTCTAAAACTGTGTCTACTTCCTGGTTTAAAATAAATGTCCAGATTTTCAACGAGGTCTCAGACCTTTGGACCCCACTGTTACTATGTATTTAAAAAGGGATGAAACAGAAATGGTCCAAAGGTTCATGAATGGACATGAAAGTTATGAATATTGGGGCTCAGAGTGGATTAGCGTTCTCTGTTACTATGTATTTTTAAAATGTAATTATTTATTTACAACAAAACAGTAAATACTCTAGACTTCGTTTGGTCAAGCAACACTTACTCCATTAAAGACAAGAGTTCCGTTATGAGGCTGCAGGTCATCTCTTCCCTTCTGCTCAAGAAGCCAGATCAGATCGACGATGCCTTCACCTCCTGCGCTTCGCACTACTGTTAGGTTTGCCATGGACGTGGGATCATTGGTATACTGCGGCTCAGAGACGATGACCTGAAGAAAAAGAATGAAAGTTGTGCATTAAGCTAATTTGACTAGTGGAAGTCTCTTGACTAGATGTTATATCTCACTATGCGTTTTTAATATTTACAATTAGCTCCTCGAATCCAAAGCGACCTAACGGAGAATCGTTGGCAGGGATGTTGATCACAACAGAAGTGTCAGTTCCCAGTCTTGCTCCTCCAATCACACGTGTGAGCTTTACAAGGAATGATTCCATTGGCTCCACAATAGTGTCATCAATAATGGTGATCTCAATCATGGCACTGGCCTACAAAGCAGAAGAAATGTATTCATATGTAAATAGGTAACAATTTAGTGGACACAAAACAACCAATGTTTTCTTGCAGACCCTCCGTCTGCACAATTGGCCGTGCTCTTTCTGGGTGGGTAGGATGTGCTCCTTTCCTCATTGCTCTTAAGCGATTCTGGCTGGCACAGGTTGTTATTAGCTGCTGCAGGGCAGCTGGACAGCCAACGCTTTCATGCAAGTGTTGGCTGCCTGGCCATGCCATAGTTTGAAAAGAGATGGTGGCTGGTTTTGAATGTATCGGAGGATACATGTGTTATGTCCTTACCCTCCTAGTATCGGGAGCATTGCTAGTGCTAGGGGGAGCTATGAAAAAGTGGGTCAGTTGGCAGTATCAGATTGACAAGCAAACATGGAAATAAAGAATATATCCCTGTATTATTCACGTTTACATGACACTTTTCAAACCTCTTTCATCTCATATAATTAAAACAGCTATATTTGTTTGAAGTATTTGATTATATTTGTGAATTGTCACACTTAAGACTGGAGCTAGACCAGAAACAAGAACAAAACACCAACAGAGCCTTGTGGCCCATGGCAGACCAAATAAAAACACAGACACGAAGACCAGGATGGTCAGACACAAGCGTGAGTGGGACCACATGTTACATAAAAGAGCCTCGATTCTGCTTGGCTGCCCTGCTTTGAGTCAGTGTGAGGTACCAATTCGGGCACATGAAATGTTCTTAATGCACGAAGGAATGGAGCTAAACTGCTGCTAGCCCGAACAGATGGATTTACAGGTCATTCAAAACTTGCTGTTTTTGCACATTACTTTTCATACACAGCCTGAGGAGTGAATTGCATCACATCATACCATTTTATTTCATAATATGCTCTTTAAGACAGTTAGACACAAACCCAATGGATACAAGTGTGCAGATCTTTACCTGTCCATCATAAAAGGTGAGGTTGCCTGAAGATGGAGTGAAGTCCTCAATGGTGGCGATGACTGGTTGCGCTTCCCAGAACAACACAATCCTGTCGCTCCTACCAGCCAGCCTTACCACTGGTAGATAAAGGACATTACCAGGTGGAGGAACCTCATGGCCAAACACTACTCCAGAAGCATCCTGAAAAATATGAACGTCACACTTGATCCATGTAGTGTGCTGCTGGATTACTACATTCATTGTATCCAGTTTTACTACAATAATTTGCCAAGACAATGAAGAGACAATGGTTGCTAGGCCCCACCTTGGAGACATTGAACTGAAGGACCCCTCTAGGGTCATCATTTTCTTGAATGGTGACCTCAGCAATCTCCATACCAGGCCTTCTGATGCTTGGCTGCCCTGCCCCTGTTTGACCTCCCAGCAACTCCACATGAGTGATATTCACCAGAAATGTCTCGGCCAGTTCTGGAAAGTCATCCTGCGAAGACACATGCACACATGACAATGGGTCCACGTAGCCCACCACTGCTAAAAAGAAGGCATTCGACTCCAAACCAAAGTCAAATTGACAATTACTCTAAGCTATTTATGTCTGTTGCTGAAAAACAGATTGGTGTTAGAACAGAACTGAATTATGTGTTATGCAGTTCCTCTCACGGAGTGTGTTGCTGTTCGCCAGCACTTTGAGACATAACCAAGTACTTCAGCCCAAACAAAACTCAGCATGAGGCTACAGAGGGCGAAAATACCCGGACCGCTGCAATTTGCAGGAGCATGAGCTATTTGAGGGGGAAACTGTGGCAAAAAAGCAGGGTTTCAGCGGCTGTGGTGATAGCCATGTGTTGTTGGCCTTCGCTGTAGGCAGCACGCAGGCAAAAAGCCAGCTTGTCTGCTTAACAACTCAAACAGAGCTTTGGTTACTGCCTCTGCTTAGCTTTGGCGGCCTGAGATGAACTGTGACACAAGGGATGGAGCCACGGAGGTCGAGGACATGTGCTCTCTGACTTACACTTAAAAGGAATTGGTGTCGTTTCAAGTTGCATTGGGCAACGACAAACCTAATGGCACTTTGATGACAGCACCAGCGGTCAGAGGCAAATCTGGTAGGTACTTAGGACTCTTATTGGTTCCACAATCCCAAATGCAAAAACACTGAATTTACACTATATGGACAAATGGATTGGGACACCTGCTCAATCATTGCTTCCTGAGGATTTGATTACATTCAGCTGCATAAGCATTAGTGAGATCACCACCACCACCCACCTCATCCCCAACTCATCCCAAATGTATTGGAGGGAGCACCGTCCATCATTCCAGAGAACACAGTTCCACTGCTCCACAGCGCAATGCTGGGGGGGCTTCATATTGCCCTACCCCACACCTGGGGCAACTTAAAGTAGCTGAACGCACTCATTATAAGGGTTGTCCACAAATAATTGGACATATAGTGTATGTATGTAGTGTATAGATATTGCTGGTGCAGACACCTCCACCTAAGAAGGGTAATGGGCCATTTTAAAATAGTTTATGGATAATGCTCCTTATTAAGTACCTTTTTGTCATTATACACTAGAACAATCTAATGAAAGCACATATTCCAGCTTCAAAAGCCTAGGTTAGAGTGTAGGGACAACCATAATACTGCACACCTGGAGCGAAGGAATTATAAGCGCCTTGCTCAAGGGCCAACCTGGCAGCTTAGCCGAGAAGGGTTTTGAACATCAAGTAGTTGATGAGTGCTAAGCAAGATACTTATTGCTTCATCCCCCAACTTTTCAATAAAGCATCTGCCATATCCACACACTCCTCTGCAGATGATGGCATTCAGAAAGGGTAATAATATCCCACACTAAAATGCTACCATGAGATGACTGCAATCATTGGCAGCATTAAACTCATCAGTTGAAGGCATTGACGCAGTTGCCGTCAGTTGCCAACAGTTTGTGCCCCAATATAAATTATACAAAAAAATAGACATCTCATGGTCTAACAAATATGTTTAACTGGTTAGGTAGCATATCTCCAATTTCAGAAAGGATAGCTTAGGTTAGGAGATCTATTTATTAGGCTGACAGAGAAATCATACAGCTTTAAGAGCCTCAAGCAACTGAATATGCAAAAAGCCAGTGAAAATTTGAAATGATTCTCAGGTATTGAGAGGCTCAGACTGCAACTCACATTCAGCATGAAGAGAAACAGTGAAAATGATGACCTAGTCCTAGTAATACAGTCATTAAGCACCATACACTACGGCTGTGTATTGGCAAGAACCTGACAATATGTTATGCATCCTGATACATGGGTTATGTTTCAGTATATTGTGATACATAGCAATAATATAAGCAAATGATTTTTTTTATATAATTCTACAGAAATTTTAAGTGCACCCTATGCTACCAAATTGACAGCGGGATATTACAGAGACAAACACTGCTATCTGGACACAGCACAAAATGGACTACTGTCTGAGCCACCAATCTTTGCATGTAAACTATTTATTAAAACTCAACAGTGTCCTGAAGTTGGATTTTGTAGCATTTGTGACACCAGCGGCTAGATGACTAAATCTGCTACACTGGAAAAAGCCCCAGAATCCTCCCTCCTACATTTCTAAAATAAAACCTACTATGCGTGGGTCTATTCTTATTTATTACAAAACATGGCAACCATTTCCATCCCACTTGGGTAAATCGGAACCTTCCAGAATAAATGAAGATCTCTGATCCACTTGCAATTATAGTTGGAAACACTGTAATATAGGGTGTATGCTTTTCTTCAGACTTTGATATGTGCAGTGCTGTGCTGTTTTTTCTCTATGTATTGATCCATTTAATCATTTATAATATATTATTTATAGCCTTTATTCATGCCTCTGTGAATCTACACATATTCATAAACAAAAAAAACTTAATTGACAACTGTAAAGCCCAATAATTCTCAATAAACAGAAATACTCAAAGAACAATACTATATTTTTAAGAATCGACACAGTAAAGCAAAACATAATATCGCAATATTCAAGTGTAATATTTGCTTACTGGAACTCATACATGGCTTGAAGAAAGATCCTCCAGTCATAAAAGTATAAAGCAAATCCTCTAGCCATGCCATTGAAGGCAATCATAGATCACAACCCTTTGAATGCCTTGTAACTGTCAACAAAGGCAACAGTGGGATACCCTAGGCTACATGTATTGTACTGAGTGAAAAATGAACTTGGCCTAGTCACGTCTTGCCAACTGCCTACTGTTACTAATGGCAATGACTGTGTAGATCATTTTTTCAGTGATATGGATACTCACCGGTAAGATGGTGATGGTTACCAGGGCTACAGTAGCCTGCTCCATCATAACCACTGTAGCCTGTTTAGCTACGTAGTCCTGACCCTCGCTTGCTTGATTGACAGGTGGCAATGACAGTGCTGGCTTGGTTGTATAGTGGACCACCACAGTCCCAGATGCCCCCTGATCTCTCACTATGCTCAGTGTGATGTTGCTTGGACTTCCTGAAAGCAGAGGTAAAAACAAAGTTACATTTCTAAGCTCTCCAGATTTGTACTATTATAGTACTGTAATAAATGAAGCCGTTACGAGTAGAGAACAGATGAATTATGGGCCAATCATAATGCTTCCCCCAAGTTGGAGGGAAGCATTGAGCAAGCATCTGCGCAAGCTATTTACGTATTTCTCTGCAATCAATTCATACAAATTGCAGAAAAATGAGGGCCTCGGGTTTGAGTGGTAGACCGCAGTAATGTAGACTGATTATATGTCATTCAGACGCCTCGCATTGTACTGGTTTGGCTAAATTGCTCAGACTCTGCAAAGAGACGAATTACTTGGAGGTTCAGTCGTGATGAAGTACTGGGAGTCCAGGTGCCATCCAATCACGCCATACGGAGAGCCATTAGCTTTAATGGTAAGCTCCGCCCTGGCTCGCTGTGGGTCAATCGCAGCTCTCCTGGAAGGGTCGATGACCCCGACTGTGGTGACATCTGTTAAGATGATGGTCACTTTCTCTGCCATTTCCGGAATGCTGTCGGCTAACACATTCAGCGAGATGGTGGCCACGGCCTGACTTTCTGAGAAAGTCACCTTGGAAAAGAACAGAATATAAAATTATACTTCCAGTTTTATATTCTAGATTTATTTTCAAGGTTTCGTTATTAACTCAGCTCCAGGTTGTAGTAAGGGGACAGAATGACAAACTTGACAAATAATATCATGAACCACTTTTATTTGCAGTATTTTAGTAAACTAGTAACTAAAACATGCACCTATGGCACAGTAATAATAATAATGTAACACATGAAATTGATTTTTTTCTCAGTGCTTTTACACTCCTACTGATGACAGAAAGCTACCATTCTGACCACTGGTGGCACTTAGAAAAGCAAGATACATTTATTTTCAGGATATGATTGCTAAATGGTTTAATATTACTGAATCAGAGGAATAAAGCATTATAAACTGAAGTATGCTTCTTTATAGAAAGTAAATACCATTGTTCTATTTATACTTAGTGTATATACCATAGGCAGTTACTGATTGTACACAGGATATAGGCTATATAACAACATCACTTTAATTATGCATACTTAGTGTTAATAACATTGTTACTATGTATAATAGTGTCTGCAGTTATTTTAATCATTTATTTTTATTAATTTACCACAATTTTTCCTTCAATTTTTTTTATCTAACAACCCTGTTGAGTCTGGTACAATAACAATACAATAATATACAGTAATACACAATCACATATCCAGGAAGTACCATTCATCCAGTCCAATGTATTATTACTTATGTACCATTATGGAGCTGAATAAGTTCAGTTTGCTCTTACCACTCCAGATGTGGGGAAAATGTCCCCCAGACTTCCGTTGGCTGTCCAGCGCACTGTGAGCTTGCCAAATGTGCCCCTCTTCCTCTCCACACTTAGAGTGACTGGATTATCCCTCTCCAGCTCGTCCACCTCTCGAGACAGAGAGTTCTGGACACAAACACAGGCAGGTTAAACAGTGAGAGCATTCAGATTGTAGATATGTAGGTATGTTCGAGTGTTCCAAGTTAGAAATGGCCAATTTGTGTAGAAACCTATTAAAGTTTCAATGGTTTAAGGTAGTTGTTTAACTCCTTAACTCCTTAACACTGTGTGTTTGTGTGAGAGAAAGCAGAGTCTCTTTCTACTCTCTGAAATAAACTTAAAATATATGACTTCATTAAACAAACCACAAAATTAAACCAAGAGAGCATAAATATAACTTAAGATAACTTAGAAAAATAATATAGTTTAATATAAATGAGAAAAGAAAAATATAACTTAATTCAAAACATGTAACTTCTTTAAAATATCTAAATTAAACTGAGAATAGAAAAAATACATCTTAATATAACTGAGAAATGATTATATACGTTAATAAGCATCAACAATGCTTTGCATTTTCAGGAGAAGAGAAAAAATATTCTTAATACGTACTTTAATATAGGTTTATTTAAAATTTCTATATTTCCATAGGCCTCTGAAGTTGTATCATCATTATCAGATCCGACAATATGCCCATATTAGGAACTCTGGGTCTTAGCAGCATTTCTGAATTACATAAATGAATGGGAATATTGAAAACTGCTGATATCACGCTCTGCGGCAAACAGAACATGTTCCAAACCCCACAGATCCTGTGTAGATCTTTCTCTTCAATGTTATTCGATCCTCTGAATAACAAGCCCGTTAACAAGTCAAAAAACCAACAGCACTGCTTTTCACTGAAGGCTGGAAATCCCCACATAATCCAGTAAAAGTTGTTTAAGGGGGTTAGTTGAATTTTTTTGGCAGTAGTAGAATACACACTAGAAAGCAAAGACCTTCCAAAGACCTATTTGTAGCAATGCAAAAAAACAAAAAATGTGTTCCTCAGACACAGTGATGGGGAGGTCACAAGTCTAGAATTACAGCAAAACCTATAATACGTTCAACTGGAGGACCTAATACATACATGTAAATACTATAACTATAATTTACCATGACATTTTTCTTAGAGAACCCTTAGAGAATCTACTGTTTGCTAATCTATGCAAGTTTAGTCTATGGGTTTCGGAAAATTAGATAAGAAAAGCAGCATTATGGGAGATTTGTTATGTTGAGCTCCTGGATTCCCTTTATAGTTGTGGAGTATAATTCCCATTCTCCGCGCTGCCATTAGTACAAGTGGCGCTATAAGCTCCCTCTTGTAGACAGCTTTAAATGTGTGTTTATTGACAAGCTAAAAAAGATACACAACTGGCATCTAAAGTGGAAGAAGCATGTGGCAAGGTGATATTATGAAGCACTGACACTGACGTGTCTCAGGTAACACTAACACTAGGTCAGTATCTGATCTCAGAGTGTAATACCTGTGCAAAGCCAAGAATGCCATAGGCATCGTCATTAGCGGGAATGACTACAGTCACTTGACCACGAAAGCCAATCTCAGCCCCGCCTTTAGGGTTCTTCAAGCTCAAGCGGAAACGCTCTTCCTCTTCTGGAGCATCATCATTGATAATGCTCACAGCTATCTCCAACTCACTGACTCCCGGCTGGAAGAACAGCTCACCAGAACTAAGAAAGGACAGTTAAATATTATTATTATTATGTACTGATACCATACTGTAATGTATAGTATTGACACACACACACATACAATACAGCAACTGGCTTCATGTACTGTACCGAGGGATGAAGTCTGATTGGTTGGACACCGAGGTCAGCTCATATACAATGGAGTCTGAGCCTCCACTGGCCACGATCAGACTCTTTGTTACATTAAGTGACGCGACAGACAGGTAGAGGAACTGCTGAGCTGGAGAAGAGCTGAGAACTTTAGTGAACTGGCTCAGATCAGACTTCCATGAATACAGAGCCGATTCATTCGTCCCAGCAAGTAAAAGGTGTGCTAAAACATGGAGACATGAAGTAATTATCATCATTACTACAGGTTTCTATAAAACAGGTCCAGCTATTTAACCTATAAAAGATCAGTTTTTGATATATAATGCTGTTGGAATGTTCGGCATTAATAGTTCCAGGCATACATAATATTAAATTAAGAATTGTCGCTGTCAAACAAAAACCTATCTCAAAAAACATCCTTTTAATGCTAGCTGTTGGATTAGATTTGGGAAAAATGTAATGTTTTGAATGGCCGCGACGATATACTGTACATGCACAAAAGGAAAGGTACAAAACAGGAATAGTAAGGTAGTTTTCTACTTTATATGTTATAAATAATCTGCAATCTGTATACAGAAAAAAGAGGAACTCTTAGATGAGGCTAAATGATGGACTATAAAAACTGAGAGGCTTGAGAATAATATAATAAATTTCCTAATGAATATTAACAATGCCTTGTATTTGAAATCGCAACACAACTAAACTGATGGCTAAATAGAAAAAAAATGGTCATTTAATAACTACATAAAAATATTGAACAGCTACATCTAACATCTACAAATACCCAAGTTATAATAGCAATAGCAATCCAAGTGCAAAGTTATAAATGAATAAAGCTAACTATTAATATAACAAGTCATTTCCAACTTGTTCAGAATGACAAAAATAAATATGATAATCGTTTTTTACAGCTAGAATGAGATAAAAGCAGGTGATGCATTGTGTTCACGTACGTATGCCAGATGTCGGAGTGAAAGCATGGACTGAAGAGAGACCGGGAAACGGAATGGACTGTGCCTGCTGGAAGAAGGCTTGTTGGGAACCCCATAAATACACCTCACACACTGGATTTGAGCCTTTGGAAAAAAATGAGAACATATTAAAAAAGTTTTTCTATAAAATTAGGATGTGAGCTTATACATATGTGCTATATGTAACAAATCAAATCAAATTTGTTTGTATAGCACTTTTACACAAAATATATAATGTTCTCTATTTTCATATATATTTCTATAGTTATGCCAGTAACTACATACTAATTAGGTCTTGTATATTTTACAGATATAAATACTTTCCACATGTATTAGACATGCACACAAATACTGTAATAATATGCCCCATGTATTATGTTATAATTGTATAATGTATAATATAGAAATAGTAAATTGTCTAAATTTTCTGGTGGGAAAAATATTTTTATCCTCTGAATGTACAATACAATTTTCCCTCTGGAAAAAACAAACAAACACACACACACACACACACACACCCCCCTATGGCTTAAGTGACGTTGTGGTTCAGTCCAGTGCTGTGCTGACACGCCTACCAGTATAAAACCCAGTATAAAATTATAAACCTCAAGATTGGCTGTGGTCATAGAAACATGCCTGGCCAAAAAAGTGGCCTTTTGCTACGCTAACGGTCAACAGAAGCATGTTTTAGTTTTGGTGCCTGACTATAGTTCAGTGTAGCCTAAATATGCATAGGAGCCTTCATGTCTGCTGTTGTCTCAGACCGCAGTGCATGTTGTGTATTCGGCATGTTAGTACACCATCATTTGTACACCATCAGTCAAGCAAGCAAATAACAAACACAGAAAGATCAGCTGGCCAACAAAATACAGCCTACCTAGTCCTGTTAGTTCTCTGCTCAATTTACCATTAAATTACAGAGAAGATACTAACCTCTGCAGCCAACCCTTTAAAGCCAAGGCAACATGCTTGTTACACTGTTGAGAAACAGTGCTACAAAGGGATTTTTGGTTCCTTAAAGAACCATGTCTGAGATCTGAGTGGGAAGAACACTTTTATGATTAAAACTGTCATATAATGTAAAGACTCTATATCAATTTAAGGACTCTTTAGGAACAGTTTACTCTTCACCTCTAACAGATTCTTCTCACACAGCCTTTAATCAAGGAAAATGGATGGGGCTGGAGAGGTCGGAGGTCTGAGCTTTGTCTAAGCCAATGAATTTCTCCCACACACGAAAATTCTTTTCTTTCCAGATCTTGAATGGTGCAGCGAGCAGTGCCACACTGAGCCATTCCCCACCCCGAGGCACCTAATCCTCTACAATCTGTCACAATGCTCATTACTCATCCTCCATCAAACTTTACAGTAAGCTCAGGCTTTCTTGTCCACCATGTGAACCATGACTCATCACCCAGAGAACACGTTTCCACTGCTCCACTGTTTGCACCAAAGGGTTCTGGTTAGTGAGTGTTGCAACCATTTTTAAGTGCTTTAGTTCCCCATCAGCCACCACCTCTTTTCGTCAGGCAGCCGACACGCTCGGAAGAACGAGGCGGGTTCCCAGCACTGCCACACCAGCACCGCCGCACCAGATGCCTGTGCCGGTCAACATTGCTTTAAGAGTGATAAGGAGAGACAGCGCCATCTACCCACCCCAAGAGAGCATGACCAATTGTGCTCTCTCAGACTCTGGCTGTTGATGGCAAAGCTGCATGGGCTCGAATCCCTACTGCTCTATCATTAAGATGCTGGTACTCTTCTGTGGTACTTCTCACTACAACAGCATTTATAGGCCGTGGCAGCTCCAGACGACACCATATGTCAGTGTGACTCTTTCTACTAGTGTAGTGTCTATGAAGACTGCAAAGCCGAATGCTTCATTTCATGCACCTGTTGCAAACGCTGTGTCTGAAATAGCCAAACACACTTATTAGAAGTGCTCATATACTTTTGGCTGTTTTGTGTATCAAATTGTGCAGGGAAAACAAAAGCATACGACATCCAACAATAAAGGCAGCACTGTGGTTGTCTAGCTGATGGAAAATATACCACTTACATCACAAGACATTAAGTCAGATATGGGTAAAACAAAATTACCTTCGGTAACTATCAACAGGAATGTATCTCCTCCCACGTATACAGACTCCACTTGTTTGACTCTGGTGTTGATTGGCAGTGGCTGAGGGTTCTGAAAGCTCCCATTGATCCACTGGTAGATCAGGCAGGTGGATGAAGCAGAGTTCCTGCAGGCCGCAAGGTACTGGCCATTCCCAGTGGCTCGCATGAAGGGACAGAGAGCGGTGATGTTCTGCAGCTCCAGAGTGTGAAGAAGGGCCAGAGAGCTTCCTGTCCACACAAACACCTGCACACAGAGTGGAGTAGCAGTTAGACAGTCAGCAGCAAACATTCAGACTGCAAAACTCTACTTCTCTTAGACAATAAAAAAAAATTATACATATTTCATGTAACCTAAAAAAATTAACCTGGTTAACTTGCAGGGAAACTGTAGTTTCTTTCAAAAAGAACAAGGTTATCTGTGTATTTTTTTTTTTGGCACACAATTCACTATATGGACAAAAGTATTGGGACACCTCCGCATTAATTTAATCTGCATTCAAGGTTATTTAAAAATGAGCAGTATCCTGCTTTTGTTGGAGCTACTGTATCTACTGTACAGGAATAGTTTTCTACTAGTTTTTGGAACACTGCTGTGAGGATTTGATTGTATATAGGTAAAAAAGCATTAGTGAGGTCAGGATTTTGGATGATCACCACCCCACCTCATCTAAAAACTATTGGATGGAGCACCATCCGTCATTCTAGACAACACAGTTCCACTGCTGCACAGCTCCATGCTGGGGGCTTTGTTCATTCTCTAGCCCTCAACTGGCATGCGTCATGGTGTCAATACATTCAAGGCCTATGGTAAATAGTAAAGTAAACATCTCTATATTTCACTACTAACCTGATTTGAAGCTATGAAATATTGCTGAGACTTGACCAAGAAATGTCTAACATCACGGCTTCGCACAGTCAACGTCTGCTCCTAGAAAAAAAATAGAATTGTAAAAGGATTACAAAACAGGGAGACATCTACACACACACATACAACTACTGTGAGATCTATTACTAGCTTAAAAACAAGGACCAAGCTTTTGTGCGTAAAAATGGAAATGAAGCTATAATTGAGTAGCAGTGAGAGAACACAGATATATGATGACACTGGTGGACTCACTTGAGTAAGATTTAGGTCAGGTTGGAGGCGGAACAGGCTGACATTGGCAGCAGACAACTCTGTGGTGTCTCCATGGGACACTGCCACATAGGCGGTGCCATTTACGGTAAAACCCACGCAAGAGGAGGCCCTCTGGACGTTCACGGTCTACAACAGCAGAAAAGAAGAGATAAGTGGCATATACTTCCATATATGCTTCTCATACTATCATCTACATTTCATTTGTATGAAACTAAGTGTGTTCAAATGAATACTGCCATTATCAATACAGTTACTTTTATATAGTATTTATCGGTCAATTGTAAAAAAAAAAAAAAGAAAAGCTTTTTTTTAATTGCTCAACTGTAAAATTTAAAATTAATATTTAATACTAAAATATTATTCAATAACATTGAAAAAAATAAAAAAATGTAAATCTAAAAATAAAATAAAACTGTAAAACTTAAAAAAACAGAAAAATGATGGATTTCTAAAATTCTGAAATTTTTTATGGAAAAATGGAAAACTGAAACACAAATTTCAATTGTAAAATCTCTGATTTGAACATATATGGATTAACCAGATATAAAAACTACACTAAGAAAAGTAGGAGTAGTAAGTCTCACACCTCAACGGGGACAAACACTCCCTGCCACATGTAGAGGGTGACCTGGTCCTGGCTGTTGGTGAGGCTCCCAATCCTGAAGAGCATAGCAGTGTTTCCACTGGACACGGAACACCAGCGTACAGGCAGTGTGTCTCTGAAGCGCTGATACACAGCCAAGTACGAAAACCCCCCCTCTGAAAAAGCAATGCAAAGTTTCATTGAATAAACACAGAGTAATTAGACACAGCTTTATATCCCCACAAGCACTAACGCTAATACTCACAGCTATTGCTGGGCATGCTATAATTCTATAATAATTACTACACTGAGACACTTCTCTTTGAATTTATCATGTTTTAAACGTGGACAGCGGATGAAAATGAATAAAATGTTATTTCAATACAGTTATTACCAAAATTAGTGAGCTTTGTTTGCTATGTATTTAAAGTTAAGTCCATTTTAATTTTAAATATCTAGTTATTAATGTATTACTTTAGTTTATTCATTTCTATTTCTGTTTAGTATTTATTTTATTATTCTCTCTTACTAATTAGACTCCAATTTGTTCATTTTATAGCCTTTTAATCTTCTATTAACTTGATCGCTTTCTCTTTAATGTGTTTTCTTTTTTTCTTTCATTGTCTTTTAATCCCTGTTCATTGTAAATGCTTGGCTAAAATGAAAATTAGGGGGTCACCTTCAATGTACTTGTAAGGTTGACATCTGAGGTTGACCTCAGCAATTTTTCATTTGCAACCAATTACCACCTTTAACCCATATAAATTCAAAGTGGCAATTTAAGTAAATGAAATAAAGCTGAATCTGATGTCTGATTTTGCAAAAACAAGAAACAGCTTTACATTTTGCCACATTTATTATTTTTAAACTTTCATATTCCGTTATTATTGAACTTCACTTTCTGAAGCTTCGTATTAAGACGATGAATGATATGTTAATGTAATTACTAATTGTTAAGCTGTTATGTCATTAAAATATCTAAATACTACAGCAAAACTGACTGCACTAACTCTAGAGCTCTAAAGCCTGAGCTGTGGTACACAGAATGCTTCATGAAGGACTGCAGTATAGATGATAACAGCTGGTATTGTAAAGGTCTTACTCATGCCGAAAGCTGTGTCTGACTGCGTCTCAAACTCCACACTGACGGCAGAATCCAGCCCGTTACTGCGAGACACTGTCAGATAAACCGTCCCCGCAGTCTCCTCTACTGTCAAAGAACTCAGAGTTCTGAACACACACAACGGGAAACGATAAATAAGGTGAAATCAGTGCTGTTGTTTGTTTAGGTGTTGAAACTGTAAATACCGGACGTCCTTAAATAGGGCTTTGGAAACGATTAAGCTACCACATTCCCACACATCCAATCACAATGTATTTTTCATTTGTATCTTATTGTATTTCAATGTTAGTATTTATGAAACAAATACACACTTTTGCACAACACAGTGTATGCGTGTGTACCTGTTGCTGGATGGAGATATCCTGAACAGTCCCAGTGGAGCCTGGTTCTGGAGGACAGTGATGAGAGTCTGCGTGGCCTCTCCCAGTCTTGCTCCTCCGGTGGGGTTGAACAGAGTCACAGTGAAGGTCTCATTCATTTCTGGCTCTGCATCTAAAACTGCCCAGATCTCCAGAGTCTGTAACCCAAAACAGATGAGAATTCAATGTACAGGCAGTGGCACTGCTTATACGTTCAGGTAAGCACCTATAAATACACCTGTTTGTCTAAGCATGCAGCATGTGGTGTTCCCACTGGTTGCTGATCACTATTGAGTGAAATCAGATGTAGACATGTTCCCATAACTGCAAATATAGTCAGTCAGCCTGGACATGGTGTCTGAAGCTTGCTTCTTTAGTTTCAATGGTGCAATGGCAGCTTATGAACTTACGGTTAGTCAAAAGCTGCACGACTGCATGAACATAAAAATGGATCCTTATGGAACCAAAAATTGTTCTTCTAAGGCATCACTTAAAGAACCCTTTGTAGCACCTTTATTTTTAAGTGTGTCAAATTTCTTGGTTTAAAGAAATTGACCAAAGTTTGTTATAGTTGAAAAGCAGATGTCCCGAAGTCTACATTTATCTATTAAAAAATGTAACTTCAGACCCCAATTGTGTAACCCCTCAATGCTTGGTCAGATCTCTCCTGCTCACCTTATATCTGACCCCATCCTCGAGAACCACAAAGCCCTCAGATGGCGTGAGGTCGTCGGTGTTGAGAGTGCCGTTAGCGTCAGTGATGGAGAACTGCACAGTGACCGTGCCGAATGTGCCCTGTGGGGGATTCCGTACAATGTAGAGAGTTGCCACACTCTGGTCCATGCCGGACACTGAAGTAGGCTCCCTCAGCAGGAAGTGCTCGCTATTGTTGAAGGAAATGATACCGTGGCCGTCGTCATTGGCCAGGATGGTCACCGTTGCTATGGAACATGAGCACAAAGGTAAGTGTAAAGGAACTGTAACTAGTTACTGGATTGAACTGACTGGCATTTAATCATTTAATGGGTATCCAAATGTAGTACAACCCAACTAACCAGTAGTGTTATCTCCAAGCTCCAGTCCTGACGAGGGGTTAGTTAAAATGAGCTGAAACTTCTCATCCCCTTCTGGAATAGGGTCATCAAAGATTTGCACCTCTAAAAATTTATGCCGCTCTCCATTCACAAACTGGAGCATCTGCAGGTGAATCATATTGAGATTAATGTTCCTGAAAAGCGCAATCATTCATGAGGTCTTATATCATGCAAAAAAAGCAAAATTAGGATCTTATGTTTACAGTTCAGCTGCTTTGATTTTAATGTCTAATTTCTGCTTATAGGCAATTACAATAACACATAATCATGTGTTAGTGATCATAATTTGTCCAAATAAAATACAATTGTTTAACAGTAAAGCAGTAAAACTACTTGATGGTCTGCATCTGCTTATCATTATCTATCAGCTTATCTTTATCTATCAGCATTACACGTCACTGAACTCTAAACTAAACATAATAGAATTGATTAATTCTAACTCTAAACCCTAAATCTAATCCCAACCTAAACCTAGTTCTATCCCTAACTTCAACCCACAGCCTAAACCAAATACTAAAGCCAACACTAACTTGCTAACTAACTCTATCCCAGCTCATAACCAACTGGGTTTCAACAAGTTTGTTACCTATTGCAGCACCTGTAGATAATCTATAAAGGACCCTCAAAAACATTTGCACCAATCATTTTCCACATTGCACTAGACTCTTTAAAAGGGTTCTACAAGGGTTTTAGATGTGTTGGTGTTATAGAGCTGTTTTTAAAAGGTTCTGAACAGAGTTTATAGTCTGAGAACGCCTTAAAGGCACCTGAAGGGTCCTGCTATAGAGTATAGAGCCCTTTTTGACTGAATTGCAATAAAAAAATAATTCCAGGCAGATTTATGAATTAAGTGTATATCTGTATATCATTCTAAAACAACCTAATCAAACTAAGACTAGTCATATCGGCTTGAATTGATGATGTAAGGTCAGATATAGACGCCAATGACAGGATTTAGAACTCACTGAAGCTGTAGCATTGTAGTCCAGGCCCAACTGAGCCTCTAGATTTTGCGCATAGAAGAAAACCGAGACATTTCCATACGTCCCAGCATGTCGATACACCACTAGAGTTAGCACTCCGATAGTCTCATTCACTTCATAACTGCAGGGAAACAAGAAAGCCAAATGTAACGGATCACCGTGGGTCGACTCATGAGGCAAATAAGATAAAATTTCTTCATTATGAAAAGGGTGCTCTTACTCTATGCTTTGCCAGCTGATGATGCCCCGGATCCCATCGTTAGCATTGATCCTTACTTCTGCCACCAAGCCTTGAGTATCTGTTTACATATATTTAATCCATAGCAGCGAATGAAACAGTATTTCCGCATAGAATATAAGATCATACATACAGATTAAAGTAAATCACATTAATCCAATTTTCCCTTGACCCCCAAATGTGGTCAGTCAAGTTATCTCAATAATGGAATGAAAGCAGGCAATGGAGTACGTCTAGGAAAATAAGAGGAGCGAACAGGCAGTGCATCTACACTGTGTTTTACTTTATGGGCAAACACAGAAGCAAACACAGTAGCAGACACCTGGCATTACCTTTTAACGTATAGTACACCTCTAGTGAAGAATGAAGAAATGAAGGAATGAAGGAATGAAAGAAAATAGAGCCATCAGCAGTTCAGTGGTTGAAAATGAAAGCAATGGAGATAAAGATGGTACGTCAAATAATTTATCATAAATGAAATTGTACCTAGCTTAGGGGCAGTTGGGAGTGTGCTTATCAGAACAGCCGATGTAATGTTGAACAGGAAAAATTCCTGCAGCTCAGGAATTTCGTCCTGTTAAAAAAATATATATATATATAATATCTGTTAAAGGGCCCTTTTCCTTTACCCTGAGGCCAACTTTTGACATTTGTGTGCATTGAATTTGGTTCGTAAGCGTAAGACCACCCGTAGTAATACAGTATAACAGTGTGAAAAAAGAGGATCCCACCCAATTCTAGTTTACATAACACTTTCATTTTTCTTTTTAATCATGATATGGATTTTCTGATGTAAGATTCAATCTTAAAACATCTCTATTGGCCCAAAAAAATGAGTTTCATATAAGTGATGATATGCAATACAGTCATTCAAAAACCTTGCGTCTCCAAAATGGCAACTTCACTTTAACTTCCAATGGAAGGCAAAGAATTTTTTTTTCCTAGTCTGGAGCATTTCTATTGATCCATACAGTTTTTTGCTTATAGATGTAAGCAAGAGACTTACATCTATAATGGTGATTGGGATAGACACCGAGGTTTGGCCGTCCTGCATGACCACAAAGCCCGAGGCATACAGAAAGTCCTGGCTGGGTTCTGCCAAAGCCCCTTCAGTCTTCCTGAGATCCTGCAGAGACCCTTTTACTGTCTCATAGCTAATATTCACTGCGCCTGTGGAGCAAATCGGAAGGAACAGGATTTAAATGGAGACATAGAGGAACATAGTGGACTGCTGTAATGTGCATGATTAACTGACATAGTATAATTAAATATATGTGTAAATTAAACCTATGGCTACTCCATTTACACACTTGGCAGCTCACAGACTGAAAACATGTCCCAACACTGAATTTAATTACAATTTAAAGGTTTCAGCCAAAAGCCAACACTGCCACAAAAAGGACACTTGCTTCCTTTACAAGGACAAACCTGAGGCTCCAAACTCTCTGTTAATGTAGATCCTGACAGTGGTGTTTTTCTCCTCAGTGGACACACTGCGAGAGGACGGAGCAATGCTGAGCATTCCAAACGGCTCATCGCTGGCCTCCACGCTGACCACAGACTCACGACCTTGAACGTCCAGGGCTGCCACACCTGTGGCTGTTACACCTGTGAGACAGCAACAGGAAGAATCAGCTGTGCAGATACAGATTCTTGCTGAAATGCTCTAAAAAAATGAAGAGCTTCAAAATTTCAAAAAGCTTTCCTTGATTTTGCCTGCTCTGATAGCCATGTGGCTTAGCTGGTCTACCAGCATTACCAAGTTAACAAGGAGTGATTCTGGACACTCGTCAACCACGGATTAATCACCAAAGTTTAACCATAACACTGTGTTTTTACCACTGCTATTACTTTTTACAGTAATAATTCCCTCAGTCTGGACGCAGAGCTGCAGTGGCAACATACAGTCTCAGCAGATGTCCATCACGTAAAGGATAAAGGATAAAGGTGCACGTATTCGTCACTGTACAGTGTGGACTGTACAGCGAAATGTGTCCTCCGCATTTAACCCATCTGGTAGTGAACACACACTCACACGTGTTAGGGGCAGTGAGTACACACACACACCCAGAGCGGTGGGCAGCCAACTCCAGCGCCCGGGGAGCAGAGAGGGTAAAGGGCCTTGCTCAAGGGCCCAACAGTGGCAGCTTGCCGAGCCCGGGAATCGAACCCACAACCCTGTTATCGATATCCCGGCGCTCTAACCGCTGAGCCACCACTGCCCCTGCACGTGAACGGAGCGTGTGAGTAAAAACAGCCTAGAGCCAACACAGCCACACATCTGCAGTGTCATTACTCTGGTGTGTGAGTGGAGAGTAGAGTTATATTAGTGTGAGACATGGCAGTCTTTTGTGGACATGAGCTGAGGGTAAAAGGAGAAATCTTCATCAGACGTTATAAATAAGGAGACCGGACACTGGTTAAAATATGAACGGGAGTTCTCACAACGCTCAACATGGCATCTTTTTCAGCAATAGGTTCGGCCTATTAACAAAATGAGCCAATCAGCCTGCTGATTATGCTGTGAGCAGAGGAGGATTGATGATTTTGTGACTCAGGCAATACTGTGTCAAAACAAAAGTCACTAATACAAATAAAGCAGTAACACAAAATATGATCAAACTGAAAATTAAAATTACTGCACATTTGTTCCCCTTTTATCTTTTTTACTGATCTGAAAAATGGGAAAACTGACTGTTGCTGATTATTGATTATTGCAGCTACTTTGCACATCCTTGGTTTAACATTCTGACAACCTTAAGATAAATTAAAAGCTAATAGCTACAAAATAGTTATTGAAAACTTATTTGAGTGATTCATAATTTGAATAATTCTTATCCTTTTTATTAATCGTAAGATTAGCTGATTATTAAAATAGTGGTTTGTTGTAGCCCTATTACAGACTACTAACATTTGTATTGACTGTCATTCTCAGTGAATCTTTTAATCTATGCATGATTTAATGTGGATTTCTGGGGATGCTGTAAGAGTAAAATTCTGAGTGGCTCTGAGAGAACTAAACATTGCTCAGTCATCGAGCGACACAGCCAGTCGACATGCTGAACGTTGTGTACTTTCTTTAAAAACAATTTCCAAACACAACACAGTGTAGCGAGTGTAATGCCGTTAGGTTCCTTGGCACTTGAATGGCATGAGACTCCTATGTTGGTGTTGCTGCGTGACCAGCAGTGAAAACGACATGCATCACGCTTAGAGAGAGGCTAATTAGCAGCTATACAGTTCAGACCAGCTGGACTACTCAGCAGGGATGGATCTCTGGCATTGAAATATCATTCCGCTGCTATGTAGAAAATAAATAAATAATGAAATGAGTTGCTTACCTTTAGTTTGAATGTTAGAGAGGACAACCCTATATTCCTCTCTTTCCTCAGGCGTGCTGTCGTCCAGAAGCTGCAATACTACAGTATCATTCAGCACTCCCTATAACCAGAGCATGGTACAACATCAGCATGTGATGAAACCAGCAGTTAATGCAAAACTGACCAACAAGGTGTTTTGTTTTTACCTGCAGTTTGTCTTCCATATTTTAGGAACTGGTTCAATCCAGTTCCTCAAATATGCTGAAGGGTCATTTGTAACAATTGTGGATAGACAAGGGTTTGTAAAGAATAACAATTGTCAAACAATTCCAAATGCCTTTTCCTTCTCTAATAAAGGTGGATTTAGTGTTAACAAAGCAACATAGCACCGATATTTATTTCATGTGTAAACGCACTTCTCCTGGAAAGTTCCTTCTCTGTTCTATTTCCTGCTGAATGCCATTTCGAAGACTAAAGGAGACTGCAAAAGATGGCAGGTAGCTTTGCCATCTTCTAGGAGTCTTCTCCTGCTTTGTGGGCATCCATCATTTTAATTTTCAGAGAGCTAGGCAGCTGCTTAGAGGAGCCCTAGCTACTGATTGTTGGGACATAGATTGAGGAGTTATTAAAATTTCCAACACCTGGCCTTTCCTAACCATTAGTGAAGAAGCCATAGTCCTAACAAGCTAATTAAGGTGTGAGACCTTAGTAACTGTTGAAAGCTAAAATGGTGCTCCTTTATTTGTTCCCTCTCAAATTGTACAAAACAAATTATGCACTAATTCTGCCTGAAATGTTGTAAACTTGCTTTAAATAGTTTAACTTTAGGTTTAGAGCAGCTCACCTTCTACTACTCTAACTATTTGCAGTAACTAAATAACTAACTAACTAACTAACTAATAATTGTATGTGTGTTTTTTATATTCTGTGTAAAACAATATTCACAACAATATTCTATGTATCTCAAAGGTTAAAATGCTAGCTAAGACGTCCTGAGAATTTTGGATGGGAGACCAAATAAATGTGTGGTATGTCTCAAATATGTGTCAGTGTATGTGTATGTGCATACTGTACCTCACTGAAGAAGAGAACTCCAGAGGTATCCACAAACGCCAGGGAAGGTCTAGGCCCTTCAATTCTCCACTCCACTGTCACATTTCCTATTGCAGGAGGTGTTCTTTCCACCAGCAATGACTGTCGCTCACCTGCCACACACACACACACACACACGACACAGCACTGACCTAAAGAGCTGTCATTTTACTATGCATAATGGAATATCCTGCACTTTCCGATTGATACATCCCGACTCAGAAACATGCAACCCTGAGGCGTTTATCACTAACAGAAAACTGCATTTTAAAAATGCATCATTTCCATTATTGATGTGTTGCAATATCACTAGTTTACACTGATACACACTCAAAACGCTTGGAAGTGTATATGGAAGCTGCTGATACAAAAGGTCAAAAAATGTAAATGTAATTTATCATGCACAAAAAGGTCTAGAAAAATGACAGTAATAATAATCATAAACTCTAGACCTCCAAAGTTTAAGCTACCCTCTATAAGGGTGTCTCAGTGCTATATTATATAATGACAATGGGATTCCCAGAGAAAAGTATCCCCGTGTTCTGTCATGCATGTATAACAAAGCCAGTGTACCAGCTGTTCCAATATGTCAGCATTACTCTCTCTCTCTCTCTCTGCGTCTCACTATAACAGCGCGTCACTGGTTACTATGGAGGTCTTTACTGAAATCTGATCTTCCAATTACACGGGTGGGTTTCAAATGCCTACATACACACATACCTACAGGACAGACAACATCAATAATTAATCTCTCCAAATCAACACTCCAGTGTTACTCAAGATCAAGGGGGTGATGTAAGCAGCTGCTGGTTACTCACCTTCTCTAACTATTACTGATCTAGATGCTGGGCTGAAGCCCACCAGGCCAGCGGCATGGTCATTGGCGAGGATGAGGATGGTGACGGTATCTGAGCTGGGCAGAATACGACTGCCACCCTCGGTCCTCACCAAACCGATCCGTAGAGTTTCATTGTCCTCTGGCTCAGCATCGTCTGTGATGAAGAACTCAATGGTCTTCCTCACGTCTCCTTTTAAAGGAATAGACAGAGAGGAGGATGCTAATATAAAATTGTGCCTCAGAAATATTAGTAAATGAGCCGCAGCTGAAATTGCTCTCTTGACATGTATGCAGTTAGACAGCTGTACTACTCTAGAGATGTGAAACCATGTACATATCTGTGTCTTTATCGGCAAATTCTTTTTCCGCCCAAATATCCCAGAATGCATTACCTACCACGCTGCTGTACCAATTGCAAAATTAAACAGCATCAATTCAGATGAGTAGACTCTAATGTGTATGATGTAGAATGTAAATAGAATGTAAAGGTAATTCTATAACATAAATGATGATTATGCATTTCCATAAAGCAGCAAAACAAAAATTATCAGCTACTGTTGCTTCCTCACTTATGGCCTGTAATGTACACGTAAATCTGAATATTAATTTCTGGACGTACCTTCTGCAAAGACGAGGGTCTCCCCAGTGCCATTAAAGTCAGCATTGGGCTTTGCGCTGCCTCCAACGTACAGCCACTCCACCGTCACCTGGCCTAAACTGCCCCCAGTCCTTTCAATGACCAGCAGCACTCTGGTATGAGGCTCCTCTCTCACCTCCAGATACAAGCCTTTCTCAGTAGCATTAGGGCTAATGCTGTAGAGTATGAACACTCCGAACGCATCTCCATTCATCCCTATGGTCACCCTGGCTGTGTCTGGCTGCCCGATGGTGGGCAAGTGTTTGGCAGCCACGGTCATGTTAACCAGACTAACCTTTAAGATTTGTACCATGAAACTCTCGTCCACCTCTGGCAAAGAATCTGTCAGAATTGGCACCGTGAAATTGGCAACACTGGAGCCGTCCAGCATGATCGCTGTCTGCACTGTTATGGTGACGTAGTCACTTCCGGCAACCGCCTGGGAACTGAAGAGGGAAGCAGCAGCTGTGGTGTTTTTGACGTAGGTGAGAGTTTGAGCTGCAGGCAAAAGCTGGTTAGCCCCAGAAGTTACCCAGAAGCATGTTGCAGGAGAGGCACTGGTGAAAGAGAAGGCTTGGCAGGCTCTTTCCCGAAGGCAGAAGGCTGCACAGAAGTTCAGGGGGTCTCTGGCTGATGTGATGTTGATGGGCCTTCGGATGGCGCTAGAGGGTGCCCCAGCCAAGGGAGAATTGTAGTAAATAATGAAGCTATGGCCGTCTTTCTGGGCATTACTCACCACGTCAAACTCAAAGGTGCTATAGAGGATCTCTAGAAGGCCAAAATTACCTCCACTGAGAGCAAAAATAAAAATAAAATACAGTTATTATTTTTACATTTATTTTATTTTAAAACTACCATATCTCATAATATTAAGTAAGATATGTTAAGTAAGATACCTTCTTCGAACAGTAATGTTGGCTATGCGAACTCCTTCCAAAGGCTCCTGAACTCGATATACTGCTTGCTCAAAGTACACTGTTCCATATGGGTTGTCATTGGCAGGAACAATGATGTTCACCACTTTTTCAGCACCAATGCTTCCACCATTTGTGGCACCAGCAAGCTCAACCTTGATGATCTGAATTACATAAATTACCAAGACATTCACTCATTTACATATACAGTCCATATATACATACATACATATATACAACAGAAAAAAAACAATATGTACAAGTATTAGGACAGAAAGAGGGAGAGAGAAAAAGAGAGAGAAAGAGTTCAATCAAACAACATATAAGGTACAGCATGAATATGCTGAATAGGACCCCATAGAAACCCCATAGTGGAATTTAAAGAAGGCTCTTGCAGCATGCAAATCAAGAATATCAGAATACATTAACTGGAGGCCAAGATTCCTCAGGAACGCTCATGTCAGGTCCAGCCATTTATTTGCAATTAACCAATTGAACAAGAACAATTTAAATAGCTCAACACAACTAATAGTATTAATATAAGTACATTCTCAACACAAATGTCAACACAAAATGCCACTTTTAATCACTACTGCAGTCTCAGAATTATTCAACATCTTCATGACAAGCATATTCACAACTTGGTAGAGCACATTTCTTTCATGGCCAGCTTCAAACATGTTGCACAGCCAGACACCAGCTTCCTGCCAGCATTCCTGAGCAATCCTAGCCCATTTCTCATGCGCAGTGCTCTGCAGTTCACTAATATTGTTGGTTTTGTGTGCTACAATCACCCTCTTCAAATCCCACCAAAGAGTTTCTATGGGGTTCTAGTCAGCCCACTGTGATGACTACTCCAGAATCTTCCAGGACTTCTTCTGAAACCAAGCCTTGGTGGACTCTAAAGTATGCCTGGGATCATTGTTCTACTGGAATTGGGAGTCCAGTGATTTTGGTGTATGCAGTTTGCAAATCTTTTTCCACACTTATTTCTAAGTTAGGAAGTTAAAATACTTTCAATGTAGTTTTCCAGATCATTATTAAGAGCATTTAGCATTTACTGAAACCACTTTAAGCCAAATGTGTTTTAAACAGGTCAGAGTTATAGTTATGTCTGGTATTATTCCCAAGACAGTTCTGCAATGTTTGCAAAGAAATTAATATAATGTATAGTATCAGCAAATAAAAACGTGATCATTTATTACAAACATTTTAAAAGGCTAGTCAACCAAACATCTGACAGACAATATAACACTATATAAGACTCACCTCTTCAATTTCTGGCACATCATCAGCCAAAACCTCTACTTTTAGAGTCTTCATGGTTTCACCTGGAGCAAAGCTAACTTCACCGGACACAGGTTGAAGGTCACCAGTCGCAAGCCTTCCATTGACTGTTGCCTGCCATTGCACAGTGACGTAACCTATAGTCCCAGCATTCCTCACGATGGGTAAGGAGACTTCAAACGCATTCACTCCTGGCTCCTCTATAGTGATGGGCTCAGCCTGGAAAACTGAGTAACACAAACAAGACCTAGGTATGAAACTTAGGTGTGAAGAGTTAATCACATGCTCTGAACTGATTCTAACAGGACTTTAGATAATGTTTCAACTAACCAAAGGATCCATATGGGTCGTCAGAAGGCAGGATAGTGATAATTGCTTGTGTGAGTTCTCCCAGGAATGCTCCTCCTGTGGTCTGGTTGAGAAGTTCGATGCGGAAGGTTTCCTCCAGTTCAGGCACCACGTCGTTGATGATGAGGATGGGGACAGGCTTGCTGCTCTCCCCCTCCAGAAGAACCACATCGGAGGAGGCCACACTGTAGTCCTCACCTGCACACGAGTCACAGCCCAATACTGAGTATGTTTTGTTTGGGTAAAGTAATACATTTGTCTTCTATATGTCAAAATGTTTGTGGACACCCCTTCTTTAAGTTGCACCCATTGCTGACACAGATGTGCAAGTGCACAGATACATCTTGTCTAGTCGCTGTAAAAAAATACAGCCAATAGAATAGAACTCTGTGGAAGACATAACCATGGACCTATTGGCACCATGTCTAATGCCAGGTGTGGTCTAGAGAGGTACAAAGCCTCCCAGCATTGAGTTGTGGAGCAGTGCAACGGTGTTCTCTGCAATGCTGGTGCTCCATCCAATACTTTTGGGATGAGCTGGAGTAACTAATGCTCTTCTCACAAAATCCTTTCCCCCTGGACAGTAGTTACAATTACTCAGTTACTACAGATTGTTGACTTTAGAAGAAAAAAATGAATGAGCAGGTGTCCAAATACTTTTGCCCTTATAGTGCACTTATTATTATTATATATTATTATACAGTACAATAATATAGCCATGTGGGAACCATGTGCGCAGGGTCAGCCATGCTATGACATGCTTGGAGCGAAGATGTTTAGGAGCCTTGCTAAGGGGCAACAGTGAAGCTACCTACCCTGTCATCAATAACTCAACACTCTAATCATCACACCCCCACTGCCTCTTAAATAAAAATCTGGTTTAGAACTGTAATAATCTCAATAATACACTCCAGGTCTCGTGGGTCCCTTTGGCAGAAATTGACCAAATAAACCAAACATGAATGCAGAAATTCAAGAATTCCCAAATTTCATACATTAGCCCCGGAGCTAAAGTATCAAAATAGAAAAGTAAACATCATACGTGTGTGGTACTAAATCTGAGGAAAGACTGCTGCAGTCCTGGTTCCTACTTACCAACACGTGCAGTCATGGGTACCGCACGGAACTTGACAGACACGTCGGCAAATATCCCTCCAGTACGTGTTACGTTGATGATGGGTCCCATGTAATACTCAGGCACACTCACTGCAGGGGAGGAGAGCTGAAGCACCCCAAAGGCATCATCACTGGCCTCTATAATGACCTGAGCCACTGAGATGTTCCTTAGGCCGAGTCGTGGTGACAAAGCAACTGCAGGAACCAACACATAATGAAAGCGAACTGTTCTGTATCTGTGATACACACAATGTTATATATGAGCTAATATTCCATTATTATGTTTGCAGAATCTGTGTGATATTTTCCATAGCATCACCAAAGTGATTAAATATAATTCTGCTCAATTTATTCTGCTCAGGTTTAATGAGTGCTTACACTCCAATGTATGTCCAAATGTTTGTAGACACCCCTTCTAATCGAAGACAGTTATTTCAACAAAAGCAGGATAAGAAGAATCAATGAATGAGCAGGTGTCCCAATACTTTTTGTCCATATAGTGTAGCTACGTGTTCAATGTGACTATACATAAACAACTCTAACACTTCCATCCAAACTTGTAATCAGATCTTACCTGGTCTTGCCTGCCCACCCTCCACCAAGGTAACACTGCTGAGCTCCACAAACACAGACTCTGCCCTCTCCGGATCCGTATCATCCAGAATCTTCACAGTTATGTTCGCTTCACTCTGATTGGCTGAGAACATTACAGACTCCGAAACAGGTACAAAGTCCTTCCCAGCACTTGCCCTGCCCACACCAGGTGTGCTGTAGGGCTCTGGGTCCGTATCCCTCAGCGTTCTGTAGGCCACTCGCACCCTTCCCATCAACCCTTTCCTCCTCTGTACTGTCAGGGTAACAAGAGTGTCCGCTTCCGCCACACGGACCGGTCTGCTGCGTTCTGCAAACACAAACTGGCCATAGGGGTCGTCACTAGCCAGCACGGCCACCGTGGCAGCTGTCTGGTTCCCGAGCCGTCCATGGGAAATGTTGGACAACCGGACTCTGAAGCTCTTGTCCAGTTCAGGGACGTCGTCTTGCGAGATTAAAAGGTAAATGCTCCCAACGGTCTGTCCCACGTTGAAGGTCAAGTTGCCAGACCTGTAGATGAGCTCTCCCTCTGAGTCTGCATCTGCCTCCCAGTATACCGTCACATTAGACAAGGCCCCAAACGTACGAATAACCTGCAAGGGGAAAGGAAGCAGATCAGTATTACATTTATATTTACCTTTTATGCATTTAGCAGATGTTTTTTCCCCAGAATGACTTACAAAAGTGCTTCACCGTTTACTCAGAAAATACCCTCAGCTAGTTTGTATAGACTAGGATCTAAAAGATCCCTCTAAGCTTAGATATCTACTAAATACAAAAGTCAGTATGGAGACCATAATACTCAACACTACACAGTACTCTTGGAAGAGGTGGGTCTTCGGCCTGCGTTTAAAGATTTCCCCAGGGGAAATTTGTTCTACCACTTTGATGTCAGGACAGAAAAAAGCCTGGACGCTTGTCTTGTCTGGATTTTAAGGGATGCCGTACTTGGTGCAGATCGGCTTTTGACCATTGCCATCAAGTACGGAGGGGCTGGTCCATTCTTGGCTTTCAGGGTTTTGAATCTGATGGTCTATGGACTTCATTAATGGAATACTTCATTAATGGATCTTCAACCTAATCCCTATCTGACATTACAGTAGCATATACCCAATAACCACAGACAATTATTTTTAATATGTCTGTCTGTACTTAGGAAGGAACAGAAAACACACTGACTTACAACATACTCATAAGAGAAGCCACTGGGCATTTAGTACATTTCATTAGTAACCATTTATAAGAAACATGTATTTTTGTGGAATACTTTCTTTTTGAGACCAGTGGGAACAATTAGTAAGGTCGTATCAACTTAGAGGTATGGGTGCAGTTTTTACACATAAATACTAAGAAAAACCTTACGAAAAGCAAAGGATCCTCAATTAGCTTCAGCTAATTGGCTAAAAAACAGACCGAACAGACTGTCATCAATACCATCTCAGTAAATGCCTGCCCCAAATATGAATTTAGTATATTAGCATTTAAAAATCGTACTACCAAACTGAAGTGTGCCAAGGTAAAAATGGCTGACGTGCCATTTAGCTCTGTGGAGAAGTTCATCATTGTTTTATAGACTAAAGTAAGTCATACTGCGTTCTTAATCAGATCTATGCTTCTGCAAGAAAATAGATTTTTGTTTTACAATGTGACTGGTGACAGTCCAGTTCAGCGTTTGTTAGCAGCGTTAGCCTAGCATCTCCCGTTACAAATAAAGAAGCAAACATCAGAGGTACATAGTTTTCCTGATTAACACTTGTTTGCCATTAAATAACCTGCTTAAGTGTCCAAATAAGCACTAAACTAACTATACGCTAGCTAAATTACAGAGTATACCAGTGTATGGCCTGGAACACAGCATTTGAAAGGAAATAAGTGTCACACAAATACATCTACTGTGGTAAAAAAAAAAATGTTTTTATTTGCGGTTGTTAACTGGAAGTGACGTTGGTCTTTATTAATATCTATTAATGTTGGGAACACTGTGAATTAGACACTCAAAGCTGAATCTGAGTTAAAAACATTTGTGACAGAACATGAACCGAATTGCAATCTGTAGCATGAAGCTACAGGATATCAGATTATGATATCAGGATATCTGTTATATGGGGAATGATCTGAGTGACATAGGGAATGATCTACACGGCTTGCTCAGATAGGAAATCCATGTAAATCCCCATGTGTTCAGATTCAAGGGTAGGTAAACTTGTATCAATGCAATGCTGAGGGGCAAAATATTCTAATTGAGAAGACCCTGTTCCCTCATGCTCCTCTGCTCATTCTGAGAACTGGGCATCCGGCCATCGGCTTCTACGATAAATGAGTTTTGAGGCAACGTCTTTTGTTTTTACAAATGAAGATACGCAACAAATGTACTGTCTGTGGTAACTGCTGGTGGAATACAGATACAGTAGGCACAGATTACGATTGAAGCATTGGGGAATTCTATTACAACATTTGATAAGTATATTTTATCAAACCTGTAAGACCACAGTACTCCGCCCTTCCTCAGGCTCTGTCCCGTTCACTGCCAGAGAGTCAGCGCTGAACTGGAAGACCCCATGAGCCTCATCCGACGCAGCGATGGTCACAGTGATGCGAGATGCAATTCCCAAGTTGGCTTTGAAGGAAAAGACAATCAATGTTACTTTTGTCCAGATGATGCAGGTTAAAAAGAATGAAACTCCAGGTGTATTCTATATGTCCAAATGTTTGTGGACACTCCTGCTAATAAATGCGTTCTATGCGTTCTATAAATGTGTGCTGTTTTGACCGAATGTGTTTTAGTCCCTGTTCTCTCCTCTTCTTCAGAGCTAATTGGTAACGACAATTTTGCTAAAAACAAAGTCAAGAAAAACTCAATGCCATTGTAAAAGAATCAGTTTAAACACACACTGCATGACCACACACATCAATTATTTTATGTATTAATGAGGCAAGTTTTCACCATCTTCCTGTAGAGGCTGTGTGGTACTATGGAAAAACCACAGTACCACACAGCCTCTCTTGGCAGATTTCTTTGGAATATCCCAAGACACATAAAACCAAAGATGTATAAGAACCTCAAGCATGGTTAGACCACAGTCCAACATCTTTTAGAAATATCGCCGCTGCTTTTGGCACCGAATAAACATCACAAATTCTGTCCAATCAGCTGTGATTTTTAAGCGGCATGACTTTTGTTGACATTTTTGGTGTCTTCGGGCGTGAGCAACCGTCTGAATCTAATCTAGTCTAAACATGACTTTCATACAGCTAATGACAGACACGAGCTACATAGCTACTAATTTCAACCTTGGGGGTTCATGCTAAATACACAGCAGAGGTCATAAAGGTCAGCACAAGCTTTTTCACAAACTATGGCCAACGACTGCGGCACAAAATTTGGCCTAAAGCGTCCACAGCTCACGGCGTCGGACTTACACAAGTTAGGGGCCGTTTCGCATGCACAACAGCTTGGCTAAACCAGGCCCAAGAGTGTCTTCCTCGCTACCGCCAACATCAACACAAGCTCAAACAGAGCACTCTATGTGTGTTTTTAAATAGGGCCCAATGGGAAATGTGAACCTCCTGACATTTTCAATACTCAACTTACCACTGCTGCGAACCTCTCAATATAATGACTATTTGCTTTTCCCACATCTCTC
Organism: Salminus brasiliensis; assembly: GCF_030463535.1. Taxonomy (NCBI): domain Eukaryota; kingdom Metazoa; phylum Chordata; class Actinopteri; order Characiformes; family Bryconidae; genus Salminus; species Salminus brasiliensis. The sequence goes on along the minus strand of NC_132897.1, from coordinate 21,942,892 downwards.
CCCTGAGTGTTCATTGGCTTTGTTGCAATGTAAATAGCGTAGGCAGACACTAGTCTTGGAGTTGCAGGAGGCCACTAAAAAAAGGATGTTTTACTTGGGCATCGAGATGGACAAGGGCTCCAAACCTTTACAGCGTCTAATCTGGAACTTACCAGCGTGGACCTTTGATTGAGGAACCAGTCTACACTGGCCAGAAAAGTGACCAAAGGAAAACAAGGGTGCGCTAAGCAGCGAATTACCATCAGCTTTAACTGGGTTTTTAGTCAAAACACACAAGCAAACCTTTACCGAGTGTGTCTTGGTTGGTGCCAGAGGTGGCTTAGAAGCATGAACGGAGAACGCTTGGGAAAAGAGCACCTGTAAAAGCCGTCGCACTGTTGATTTACCCAAACACACAAAGCTGGTGCTTTCATGGCCAAACAATACCGCATTCACTTCCCAACGCATGCTGTCAATGAATGATCACCTGACCTGACGTCCACTGAAGGTCTGGGGACACCTTGAGGCCTTTTGATATCTGGCCGATACATTTCAAAGCTGTTTTCTTCAATAAACTACTGTTTAAAGTACACCCTATGTCCACATGCTTGTAGACAACCCCAACCCCAAGTTGCACCCATTGCTGATACAGATATGCAAATGCACACAAACACACAGCTTGTCTAGTCCCTGTAGAGAGGTATTGCAGAGTGGTCTCCAACTTCTGCCCTGCACATTTTAGTATTTACCCAGCTCCCTGATCCTCCACACACCTGATCCAGCTAATCAGCTAATTATCAAGCCCTTCCTGAGTTAAATGTAGTGTGTCAGAGCAGGAAGCCAGACTAATCACTGTCACCAGGCTAATCACTCTGGTCAGTGCTTTGTATTGGGCATTGTGGCCATAGGTTCATTCAGCACATCCTATTTTATGCCTGTGTGACCAGTGGGTGCATCTTAAAGGAGACAAATTAATTAAGTAGAACAGGCTTTCTGGATGAATTAGTACTTTCAGGAATTAAGAAATGGTAGCTTTTCTCTCAAGTGGAAGAGGGTGGGCTTTAGAGGAAGATAAGAGAGGGTCGGAGCTTACCATGGTGATAGTGAAAGGGTGGAAGGAAGAAGTCAGTGTCACTCTCTCCACTTCCACTGCCCTCGCCCCCAAAGAACAGATCCACTTAGGCACCACACAGCAACCACAAAGGACAGAGGCACACAGGATCCACACGGGATGTGAAAAGGGATTACAGAAAGAATTTACACACAGTGTAATCATACAAAGGTCCAGTTGTCCATGATCATGTCCAGATCGCATGAATGGAACAGAGCTAAGCATTCAGAGCATGCGAAAATGACAAGGGCAAGACATAGGGGTTTTCAAGGGTATTCTGAAGGTTAAGGCAAGTTCATTCAGGACACAAAAGAAAGCAAGAGGGTACAGGTTAATCAATACCAACATCTTCTGGTATTGACATCTAACAAGCCTGGGCCTGATGTTACTCACCTCCCCCCTCTGGGTTGTAGAGTTCCACTCGAAACACTTTGTCCAGCTCTGGCACCGAGTTGTCTATAACGGTCACATTGATGTATTTGAGCCTCTCGCCTGGCAGAAAATCCAGCAGCCCCTCTGTGTCCTGTTGGAGAGAGAGATTGAGAGAGTGAGAGAGAGGTCTGTTTGTGTTCGTCCGGTCAGCGTACTCTGACCTTGAAGCAAAGACCCCTTCTAGGCCCTCCTAAAACCTACATTATCTAAAATGTCTCCATCTACTTCTATCTGAGTAGAGACAGTGGTGAACATCACCTGGTAATCCTTTGGGCTGATGGCTGTCAATGGGGTCGTGCGATAGGCTACCAGCACTCTTCCCAGGAGGCCCTGCGCTCTGGCCACAGGCAGTCTGAGGACACCGGCCTCCTCGCTGACAGTGATGTGGGCTTCCTCTGCAGCAGGCCTGATCATCGTCTGAGTGACGGGGGCTGTCTGGAACTGCAGCAGACCTGAATCAATAGACAAAGCAGGTCAGAGAAACAGAACATCACCTATTCCAGGGTAAAATTAGCTACCTGTTATATGTCACAGTTGATCATTGGCCAGGTTCTGACCACAGCTGCGCTGTTGGGAAATTATTATTTGGGTGGTGGACTCAGTGTCAACCACCTTACCATATACCGCAAAATCCAGCCCTGTGGACAGTCAATGACCACTGATGAAGGCTATAGGACAGCGGATATAAATCTGGGCTACAGTCTGTAACTGTACACCAGCCATGTGGACCTACTAAGCTACTTTTCTTCGTATGTTCACACATTAGCATTTTAAACGAAGTGCTTTACGGTACTGTAAGAAGATGACGTAATCTGGCCTAGCCATGTTTACCATAGGGGTGGTCACTGGCTTTGATGGTGATGTTGTTGATGGCATTCTCAGGATCGATGCTGGCGCCGCTGGTTGGAGTAGACCCCTGTTTTCCATCTCCAGACTGAGCTGCAACCAACCTCACTTGGAAAAACTCATCAAACTCAGGGATGTCGTCATCCAGCACCAGCAGATTCAAAACCTGAGAGATCCAGGAGAATGAGGTGAGGCTCAGTAACCTCTAAACAACAACTCACTAGGTCATTTGCAAGGCTATCTGTACGGTCTGCATTAATACAGTCACATGGTCAAAAGTTTTGTGTTGATTTTTGAAATGAAAATAAGAATAAGAAAATACATTTATATATATTGTAAGGCACAGTTACTGTTTCTTTGCTCCAAACTGTGCCTTCAGAATTCAGATGTAGCAAAATACCACCAAGGTATGGATGTCTCAAATGATTCAAATGATGTGTTTTGCTCATTTTCAAGTAATAATACATAAAAAAGACCACCTACTGAAATAAAAGAAATATGAAACATGCCATATTTTGCATGCAATGTTTAGAGCATAAGTTTTTTTATTTATTTTCTACATTTAACACACTGGAGATAAAACAAACATATTAAATATTATATAACCTTCTATTACATCGCTGCTAAAAAAAAAACCCAGCCAGGCCAGGTAAAGCGGATCATGCTGGTTAAACTGGTTGACCAGCTTAGCTCAAGACCAGCACATCCATAGACCCTATATTAAGCTGTTCAACCAGTATGACCAACCTGACCATGATCTTCAACCCGCATGACCAAGCTGGTTGATCTGCATGGTCCAAACTAGTTAACCTAGCCTATAAACTAGTAAAACTAGCCTATATGTATGACTAGCTTGACAACTAGCTTGATCAAGTTGGTCATGCTGCTAGACCAACTAATTTATCAAACATTTAGGGTATGAAAACATACCCTATTCTGGTGTTTTCACCTGCATGACCATTTTTTTTTAACCCTCTTAATCGTCAAAGACCAACCGAAATCATCTAAATCCAGCAAAAGCTGGTCTTGAACTTGATAAGTTTCATTTGGATCATTTGTAATGAAGCAAATAAGCAGTTAGTCCCTTAAAAAAAAAAGAGGGAGACCAACCATTTGCACTCCACTATACTCATGTCCATGGCACACGACTTAATGACACACAGTATTCTGTCCACTATTCTGTGCAACCCTGCGACCAACCCACCAATATCTACCATTCTCGACCATTGCCATTATGAAATAGCAATATGTGATCAAATTAAGCCCAAGGTCAAGGTACCCACTAGATGGAGCTAAATGATAAGAAGCTGGCTCTGATTCAACATCAGTTACAACACACATAAATATAAAACCATAATCTACCACATCCAGACCACGGTCTGCTTATGAAAGCCCTCTGTGACCTCCTGGCCGGACACAGTGCGTGCTCACCAGAGTGTTTCCTCAACAGGAGGTCCCCTGCTCATTAATGATGGATGTGTGACAAGGTAGCCGTGTTACCTCAGAGCGCTGAGCCGGCAGGAAGAGGATGGAGCCTGTGGCGTTGGTGAAGTCTGAGCTGTTGGACACTGCAGCAGGGGAACCGAGCTGTGTGACAGTGTAGTTTACATATACGGAGTCCAGCGCTCCACGTGTGCGCTCCACTACACAGGACACGGTGGAGCCCTCCTCAGATATCTGATGATAAGAAAGGACACAGGATAGGTGACCATATAGGCAAGTTAAGGCTTCTCAAGTACATTTAGAAATGATTAGGTCTACTTTGAGTTAGCTTACTCAAAACATGCTTGTTACATCCTTTTAGCACAAGTTCGTATCTAAGCTGCTGGACTACGTAATTTTATAGCCCTATACAGGCCAATACAGCCCTGTGCAAAAATGTATATATGATTACAATTAAAATAAATGAAAGGGAATGAATATATCTAGGTGACAGATGATAATACAATATATGGAAACAGAAGATGACAGCTTTCTAATGGAGATCATTTTTTTCTTGACTGGTGGATGTTAATCCTTCGTATCCCCTCCTCAAATCGAGACCTGGTTGCATGCTTATATCTCCAAAACAGCAATTAGCTGTTTATCCATGTAATATCCATATACAGACTGGGGTATGTGAAGAGTATGTTTTGACAATTTAACAACATTTACAAACTCATATTTGCTGGAAAATTTAATTTGGTCGCCTCTATTAGTCCTGTTAAAACCCCGAGCAAATGCCATGGTATCTCTTCTGTCTGTAAACGAGAGGTAGTCCTTCTAAAGGAATTCTCTGGCCAGGTCTGCCATCTGTTCTGTTAATCGACTCAGCCATCGGAGATGCCATGAGTCCAATCTCCCTAAAGAGTCCACCGTCAACTCCTTCCAACCAGGCGTGAAGACAAATTAAATATACACGAGGACATGCGCTCACAAGCAGGGGGCTCGCGTTACACGCTTTCTACAGAGCCAAACCAAACACTGCTGGACCAGGAGGGACATGTCTACTTAATCAACTAATTCTTTGGAATGCTAAGTAAGGATAGTGTGGATAAGGAGCATTAGAAGAGTGGTTAAGTGGGGGAAAGTGAGAATACGTTCATGTCTATCTACTTTAACCCTTACACTGCATATACTGTACATGTTGGTGTCTTCGTTTCGCGCCTCACAGCGGTATGCAACCAGCATATTTTCCGACATTACTGGAATAGCTGTGGCGTGGCTGATAACTGTGTGTGTTGAGAGCGTTTGCCACCATTTTATGGTTCCATTTTATGATTCTATGGTTCTTTGAGTTGTTATGGTTGTATATAGATCTATTTTAAGCGTATACCCTAAATTTGATTCTACATCTAAGTGTATATGGTTGTGATGGTCGACATGAAGTGGCATGTTCTTACATCAGGAATGCAGGCTCCAGTGAAGCCAAACAGGCCGTTGGCATTGTCGCTCTTGCTAACCCTGAGTCTGGCAGTGGGTCGAGGCGTCGGCATTCGGGCTCCGCCGTAAACTGCCACCAGCTGCAGGTAAAACATCTCCTCTCCCTCCTCCTCCCGGTCGTCGCGCGTTTCCACCACGAACGACTTCCGCTTCTCCTCCTGGCGGTATGCCAGGTAGCCCGACACATTCCGCAGGTCCGTCTTGGCAGGCTGGCCGTGGAGTTCGCGGATTTCTGACTGGTTCAGGCGGCTGAGATAGAGACGCACGTCCTGCAGCAGGCCAGTGAAGAGCTGATGGCCTTCGGGGTCCGAGCCAATATGCACCGGAGCCACATCTGCAAAATTAATAAATAAATAAAAGCTAATTAGAGTCCTGTACCACTGTTATATGTAAAATAACTCACTCTCAGAAATCATAATAATGAAAACAATTAATAAAAATAGCTACAAGACTAACATGGCTAAGACATAATTAATGCATATACACCACAATTAGGGGCTGATTTACTAAAGGAGGCACTTATTACTGTTGGTCTACTAACACTATGGACCAATAGGGGTAGTCCATCACTAGGAAATTTAATGAACATGGGTGCAACTTCCTAATTAACATAAGAATAAAGCAATATCTTCTGAGAAAGAAATGTTTGTTTGGATTCGTTTTTTTTGGATAAGCGTTTTACTTACTACTTATTTTCGTTTTAAAAAAGTAACTTATTTGTCAATATTTTGAGAAAGGCTAAATTGTGATTCTAAATCTTAACTATTGTTTTTTTTTTGCATTTTGACATAGCCAGTCAAAATAATAACCTTTTTGCCAAAATATTGACTTACTGTGTTTAAATAATGACTTTTCAAGAACTAATTTATTTATTTTTGCAATATTTTTATTACATACAAGAGATTGTTTTTGTAGTATGCTGACAGTAACATTTTCCCAGATAATGAGTTTTTAAGCCATATTTTAGTAAGTTATTTTTCAAGAGTACCTAAACTAACATGCTAAGTGATCGTTTTGAGAAAATAAGACATTATTTATTTGTAATATAGATATGTCTTCATTGATTGACTACATTTAAGCAAAAAATATATATTAGTTTTTTTTTTCAGAACTACTAGGTAGTGTATAGTGTATAGTGACAAGTCAAGTAAAAATGCAAGGTTAGTTTTGATACAGTAGTAAAGCACAAGTAAAAGCAAGCAAGATTACTCTTGGACCATATTAGTTTAAAGTTCCACAGAAAATCTTACAGCACTGAGACGTACACCTCTAAACATATGGGTCAGGTCAGCCCTTGTTTTCCCTCCTAGTTCCCCCTCCTACAGTCTTAGTGTATATAGAAGAAGCTGCCACCAGAAAGGCATTCAGAGCCACACAACTGTACAAATTGAGGAAATCCGCTTGGGTGAACGCTGACAAAAACCCTCTAACAAAGCCTGAACAACACATTGAGGCGGTTAAGCTAACAATCCGAGACAATGTCAAATATGCTAGCTGTTTGTGTGTCCATCCATTTGATTGAAGTTAGCAAAAGAGATGTCAAGGAAGTCTCCCCGGGAGGCCTCACTTTTATTACAAAGGCCGCATTGTTTTCAATTACTCGCAATGAAGACTGCCGGGGAGCTTTCATGTGTCGCTAACAATGTCCAGCGGCAGCCGAGCGCTCGCTCAAGCATGCCGGCTCTGTGAAATTTCAAACAATGGCACAGGCTCCTCACAACAGGCCCTCGCCAGATGTGGACCCCGGGCACGGGGAGAAGCCTAGTCAGAAACCTCTCATTAAAAGCCACAATAATGAAGTGTAATGTGGTGAGAAGAAAAATAGTCGTGTACTGCGGTGCTAACGTTTCAGCATTCGTTTGCAGACCTAATGCTTATGCTTATGTTGAAAGGCTCTGGCTCTGAGCGAGAGATCTGGAAAAAAAAAAACATCATACACATTATATCTCAGTAGATGCCAATATTTTAAAGAGGGATGCACTCTCTGAGCTACCTGCGTGAAGAGGAATGAAGCAATGCAACATTTACAGGCCTAATCGCTATGGACTAGAAGCATAAACATCGGCGAGGCCTAGTTTCGAACCTTAAAATAGACCCAGTTTACACACCATTCACAATGGCCTCTCCTTTCAGGCTCTTGATTCCTCCAGGCATCGGGCTTCCGTCCAGATAAAACTCGATAATTCCATCTTCCACGGCAACGATGACATGAACCCATACATTATCTTCCACAAACTTTGCTGCCGTAGCTTTTGCCACCTGGGTGCTGTTAGATCCTAAGGTTGTGTAATGAAGCATTATGCTAATATGGGACTCGTTGGTTTGGACTTTCACGCCGTAATACGTGGTTCCATTGCCGTCGCCCTTTGAAGCAATAAACCCATCCGTATTGGGCCTGGGCATTAGCCAGGCTGAGAAGGTGAAGTTTGCCAGGCTATGAGGAATCCCCTGAGGCTGAGCTTCTGGACTGATGGTTCCATAAGCTCCAGCAAGGCCGGAAAAGAAGAAAGCATCCGTTCCAGAATGGTGCCTCCTGGCATGGGGCTGAAGCACCACAGCAGGAGGGAATGTGGCCATCAAGATCAAGTCCACCATCGGTGGTAAACCTTGCGGGAAATCTCCAGACAGGATCTCCCAGGCCACACGAACATCCCCAAAAGTGCCCTGCTGGCGCAGGATGGTGAAAGATGTTACTGAGGACATGTCGTCCACAGATAAGACATCCTCTGCTACCTCTTGGTCCAGGTTGTCTTCAGCAATGGCAAACACTCCAAAAGGGTCGTCATTGAAAGGGATGAGAACAGATGCGTTGAGGTCTTTCTCAGCCAGCTTGCCACCTTCCCCAGGACGACCACCTATGTAGAGAAAAGTCATATGTATTTGTTCAACAATGAACTTGCAGACTGAATGGAGCTTTGTTCTCAGAATCTCAAATTCATTACAATTTTAATTTAGAATCAATCAACGCAGTGAAATCATCAAACCTTTCAAAAGCTCAATTTAATTCAAATAATATTCTATAATAATACGCTAACCTGAAATGTTCATCAAGCGGAGCTCATAAAACTCGTTAAACTCTGGGATTTTGTCAGAGATCGCCTCCAGGACTATTGGCTTGGTTTTCTCTCCGGTATTGAAGACGATGAATCCAGAAGTGTTGACAAACTCCTGGTGAGGCTCTAGAGGAGTGTCATTGGCGAACAGCTTCCAGAACACAGTGACGTTACCAAAATGTCCTCTGTTCCTAATAACACTGAAGAAACATAGAAAAACAGGCAGAATATTGAGGAATTCTGTAATAAGCATGTTCTTAAATAAAAACGGAAATAAAAACGATATCAATTGACCACAGACAATAATTAGCAGTTAGTTGCTATTGGCAGGGTTATGGGTTCAACAGCAAGGCCCTTATCCCTCCCTGCTCCCAGGATGCGGCAACAATGGCTGCCCACCATTCCGGGCAGGTGTGCTCACTGTTCACTGTGTGTGTTTGAGCACTAGTATGTGTCTGTGTGTGTGTTCACTGAATGGATTGGTTAAAGGCAGAGGCCAAATTCTTTCTCTGTCCAACACAAATGGTGAAGATGGTTGTCTAGTCTTGTCTAATTTGTTGAATGAACAGGTTTTCTGTTCTTATACTTATGAGTATAAGTAGTATACTAAACTATTGTTCACGGTAACAGCATTGGTTTGGAACAGATATGTCAGACAGAGATCAGGTTACACAATGCTGGAGTATTTCTTTAACTGAATGAGTTGTGTATGTATGAGCTTATGGAGAGTGCTGAAGTGAATTTCCTCACTAGAAGTTGCTGGACTTGCCCTCCTCCACAGGCTTCTCAGTGGCATCCAGAGAGAATATACCATTGGCGTCATCATTGGCTTCAATCACAACTGTAGCTGTGTCCTGTCCATACACCACTGCATCTCCTACACACACACACACACACACACACACACAGAGTTTTAGAGTGCTCAGTTATGTACCAGACACTATTCACAACATTAGGTAAAAGGAGACATTAATACACTATTTTTTAATGTGTTTTTAAGTACTTTAAACAAAGGTCTTTAATTCTAAAGGAAACTAATGGTTAACAATTAATATAATTTAATTTATTATTTGAAATTTAGCTTCAGTTACACAGCATGGAGATACAAATGTATAAAGGTATAAAATAACATGGAATAACTTTAAAATAAAAAATGTAAATGATTATAGTTAGATAATCAAATTCTTAATTATACAATATTTCCTAACTTTAGATTAACAAACTGTGTAATGTTTTTTCTTTACTTAAAATAATATTTTAGAAACTCAGCACTTTTTTAACACAATTTAAACATTTACAAACAATATGTTGCTTTATCAGATTACCTTTAAAAACAGGTTAAAACTATTATTATTTTTATTAATAGTAGTATTTGTATTATTAGTATTATTACTGCTATTATGGTATTATTATATTGGGAAATATATTATTACTTTAGTTGTAGGAAAATATAAAAATATTGCAATAGAAATTAGCGCTCATATGACCCATCCTAAAGCTAAATGGACCAAATCAGCATTCTCTCTCCTCAGTACATAAAATCATAAACAGACTACTACTAGAAAAGTGTTGATTTTAGTTTCTTTAAAGTTTAATAGGCTAATCAAAGTTGTCTACATATTTTAGGGGGAACATTCGGGACACACTGTGCTATGAAACAGCATAAACATAATGAGGCAATAACTGCTTTGCATAACAAGCCAAAACATGCTTTTGTAGCACGCAGTGAATAAGACTAATGCATATTCAGCATCAGAAATGCCTCATTTATAATCCTCTTCAAATCTTTCATAAGCAAGACCCACGTGTTTGCAAATCGAGCGCACGCACATATGGTCTTCATCCCCGCATTGTTATTATCACACCAAAACAGCAGTGCAAAGCCCAAGACCCTGCTCTAATTAGCAAAGAACACAACAACCGAGGCGGCCCAGACAAAGGCCTGGCTGCAGATAGCAGTAATCCATCGTCTTAACGTTCTCCGCGTTCTCTCAGAGAACACGCCCAGCATTACTTTGTGGCGAAAGCTACTGAAAGCAAAGGCTCTTGGGTGGGTTCGTGTATGTATAGAGAGACTTCGGTGTCTGTAATTAACTTCCTACAGTGTTCCACCCCCCCCTTTCATGTGTGTGGGTGTGTGTATGTGTGTGTGTTACACAATACGGGGATTAGAGAGGGCTTTGCGAGGACAGGCCGGTCAAGCCTAATCAACAGAGCTTTCTTCACACTGAAACAAATGTCAAATAAGGTGGATTCATCAGCAATGCTGGAGTTGGACATGGAGTGCATTATCTGGCTGTTTAAATGGGTTTTTTAAACCAGCCAACTGACCAACACAGCCCATACAGCGCTTGGTGGTTCGCAGACTTGATGGAAACATGTTCTGTGAAAGCAGGTTTATTTCCAGGGCTAAATGAGGCAAGACGAGCCAAAAGCAAAATAAAACCCATTAGTGAAACTGTGTTTTCATCATAAGGAAATGAATACTCGGGCTAATTAATCAAAGTCAAGACTTTTGGCCAACCAGACCTAAAAACCCAGCCTTATAATGAGCACCGCTGAAGGTTTCCACACTCCCCATGGATACTGGATATTCTATGGATATAACACACTACATATTACATAGTCCAAATATTTGTGGACACCCCTTCTAATGAATGTATTCAGCTACTTTAAGTTGCACCATTGCTGACACATATGTGCAAATCCACAGAGTTCATAGGCAGTGGAACTGTGTTCTCTGTAATGATGGTTGGTGCTCCATCCAATACTTTTAGGATGAGTTAGGGCATTCAAATGAGGTGGGGCGGTAATCATCTAACATCCTGACCTCACTAACGCTCTTGTCACTAAATGCAATCAAACTCTCACAGCAATGCTCCAAAATCTAGTAGAAAGCCTTCCCTGGACAGTAGAGACAGTTACTCCAACAAAAGTAGCTCTTTTTTAATACCCCTGATTTAGGCAGAAACAATGAATGAACAGGTGTCCCAATATTTTTGTCCATATGGTGTATATTTAGAGCAGTCGACATAACACACCTGTGGTGTTGAAGAGGACGATGTAAAATGATTCATCTGTTTCCGGGATGTCGTCATCCACTACGGCCACAGATATGTTCTTCATCCATTCTCCATAGTCAAACACCAGCAGCGAGTCATTGCTCAGTGGAACGAAGTCTCCAGATGATGAGTCCCCAAACTTGAACCGATACAGAACTGTTGCTACGAAATTAGCCAGCCCGGCCCGCAGAATGGTAAAATTGGCCACGCCACCTTCTCTGACCCTCTGTACCGTTGGTTCTGTAAAGCAGAAAACACAACATCAGACTAGAAGATCATCTAAAAAATAAAGATTCTTCAAAGCTACAAAGGTGCATATAATGATTTCTCGATTTTTGCATATTTTCTTAAATTTGCCTTTAAATATACCTGCATATAAGATAATATCCACGCTTTATATCAAAGGGCTCAGAACAATCCATGTGACCTACTAAACTGTGTGAAGAGATAATCTGACCCTAAACCTGAACCTGAAAAAACTACTTAGCTTCACACAAATTCACCAATTACAGATGAGAGGCAGATGATTGACTCCACCAGTTAGACATAAGAATCTCTCGACCCTTCTTCATAACCTCATAACTCGGATGTGAGTAATGTACAATCTTGCGGGTTCTACAGGTTCAGGAAATGTTTAAACCGTAAAAGAAGTAAAAAAATCTTGATAAAACTTGATATTGATAAGAACTTGATAAAAACTCACATCTTTGGAATCAAAAGTTCTGCTATGGCATTGCTCAGAGAATCCTTTATTTTTAAGAGTGTGCACACAGTATAGCCACTTTTGAGTCCCCAAAGAAGCTTTAAATAGAAGGGTTGACAAACGTTTTGCAGCCAAGGCCCCATTCCTGTCCTTGGAGCCAAGGACTCCTTCCTGTGTGAACGAAATTCCATAACCTAGATTTTCCTCCCTAGATTTACTTCATGAATTCAGCTACTTTAAGTTGCACCATTGCTGACACATATGTGCAAATCCACAGAGTTCATAGGCAGTGGAACTGTGTTCTCTGTAATGATGGTTGGTGCTCCATCCAATACTTGAGTTGGGGCATTCAAATGAGGTGGGGCGTTATTCATCTAACATCCTGACCTCACTAACGCTCTTGTCACTAAATGCAATTAAACTCTCACAGCAATGCTCCAAAATCTAGTAGAAAGCCTTCCCTGGACAGTAGAGACAGTTACTCCAACAAAAGTAGCCTAAACTCTTTTTTAATACCCCTGATTTATGGCTGTCAGAATGTTTGACACAGTAGGCTGATGAGTACCATCATACTTATCTGACTGGAGCTAAAGCTCCTCTCCAGTGATGTGTGGCTTTTTAAAATAGTGTCCAGATTTCCAACATTTTCTTTAAGCTTGCTGTGTTTAAAAACGTATTTGATTGTACAATTAAGGTGCTTTGAGACCATATGTAGCTTGGTTTGATAGACCCTTGAGCATATGTAGCTTGGCTAGCCTCATTTGATAGACCATTGAGACTTTTCAGCGCTTTTTTTATTCTTAGGAGTTTAGGATAACGATAAATAACTAGTTCAGAATAACAATAAATCAAGTCTGAATGAGAGTATTTGTAGAACGTAAACTTACGTGCAAAGTAAATTGGGTTGTCGTTCTTTCGGATCTCTAAACTCGCGTTTAGAACACTCCCCAGTCGTGCTCCTCCAGTTGCATTGATGAGAATAATGGCGAACTCTTCATTCTCTTCTGGTATCTAAAAGACAGTTACAGTAGGCTTTTTGACCTTGGGATGATTCAGATTTAGACTTTGTAAAAAACATTTCAATGAGTCTTAAAAATTGACTCATCGATTATTTTTTTTTTTTAAATACACTGCACACACAAATGCAACTGTAGACACCATTTACACAACAGTGAATATAAGCAATGAGAAAATGCATTTCCCATGTTCCAGAAATACCAGGCTGTTGCTATGAGGTTGATAGGTAGTTGCTAGGTGGCTACTATGGTGCTGCTAGGTAGCTGTTTGGTGGTTACTGTGGTTTTGCTAGTTGCTTGCTAGGTGGTTGCTGTGGTACCCCATGTGGTCAGATGGGTGTATTTGTTTTAATGCGTCATAAGAAAAGCATCACCAAGCCATACCCAAATACTTATATTATTAAACAGAATATTAAAAAACACTACAAATCCAAATGTTTGTGGACAACATCCTTCTTCTTGCTGACACAGATGTGCAAATGCACACATACACAGAGGTTGTCTAGTGCCTGTAGAAAAGTACTGGCAATAAAAAATTACTCCCTGCAGAAGAAAACCTGAACCTACTGGCACCATGCCTAATGCAAGGCGTTTTTTTCCCCAGAAAATGTCAAGAAAAAACAATGAATGCGCAGATGTCCCAATACTTTTGTCCACATAGTGCAAATTGTGGCACATTACAACTATACGAAAATATATATGAATAACTGTTCTTGTTTTACTGCTGAAAGTCCAAAGCCATTGGCATATATGTACACTTTCTATAAAATATGATTCGAATTTATTATAGCTTCAATGAATCAATTATGAATCGATCAAAAATTAGAACTGTTTACAGAAAATAAGGAGCAATCTTTAAAAAGGGCTCCATATTCTGGGGGTGTTTACCTCATCTGGCTTGGAGTACAGGGTTAGATTTTTCAGGTACTCTCCTTCAGCAAAGACTACCTCCCCCTGCACTGGGGTAACATCTCCTGAGTAGGTGGGCTCCAGGATCCAGAGGACAGACACGTTCCCAAAATGACCCCTCCCTCTCATGATGGAGTAAGAGGCTATAACAAAAGAGCTCAAACGTCAAGAGAGGTGGCCTGCTTGAGAGTGACAGTAGACCATATGTCAATATTACTCAGCACAGTCATATAAGACACTGAATAATTCATGTCTAAGGAAAGCTCCCCATATAAGTCAATAAATGAGGCAATGCACCATACAAGCCAATAAATGATTCATGTCCAAAAGGCTGACCATCGACACAATCCAGTTATGCTTAGAGCTCTCCGAATATTAGCAGCGTTAGCATTTTAACGTAAAAGGTTCCTTTGCATACCTGAATGCAAGTCCATTGCTTTGCTCTCATTGATAGAGAACCTGAAGCCCGGCTGAGTGAACTCAATGACCCCAAATGGATCATTGCTCTTGCGCACGGTGATGTTGACCTGTCTGCGGCTGCCCAGGCGACTAGCTGGGGTGCTGTGGCTGCTGAGAACAACAGCAAACATCTCGTCCAGCTAAAAACAGACAAATATGCTGTATAAAGATATGTATACGAAAACTATCACAGTGCATCCAACAATAAGGACAGCATGGCTCATCAGTTCTGTAGACAGCACACAGAAAGCTCGGACAAAACACGCTGATCTACTTTACTATGGCCTACTTTACTATGGCCATGCTTTTACATCCCCAACAGTACATCTTACCTCAGGCAACCCATCAGGTTTGGCCACTAGAGCCACCACCACTTCCCTCTCTCCGGGCTGGAACTCCAGGATCCCTGTAGCTCCGTAAAAGTCCTCGTTTCCGGAAGGGGTCACTGTATACCTCACCAGCTGGTTCAGCAGCTGCCCCTGCTGTCTGATCACTCTCAGCTCCACCGTCTCACCCTCCTGCAGAGAGCACAGATACACGTTATCTTTTACTGTATGTTTTTAGTCCTGTAATTACAGCTCAATTAGTTGGTTGTAAGAACTGCTATATGCTGCTGATGCACTGACACCATGGTCGTGATTCAAACTGCATCAGGTTTGGAGTGCTATGTAAGAGATCTGGGGACCATCCAACTGTATGGTATTCAATGGTATTACAGAATCAGAAATATAATAATTAAAAAGATTATTAAAGTTCATATATATATATATATATATATATATATATATATATATATATATATATATGACAGGGATCATAATGTACCAGTTAGTAGAACATGATAGTGCTGAAGAGAGCGAAGTTGGGAAGACACTTTCCCAATTTCCTTTATTTTCTTCTACCTCATTTAGACTTTCTTATATTTAGCATGATTATTGTCTTGATTTATATTTTTTCATCACCATCATAAAATTGTGGTGTCCAGCGGTTTCATCGAATAAACTGGCAAAACTTCCTTGGGTCTGGATTGTTTCCCCACCACAATAAACATGTTTCCATTTTTTCATAATCTTACAGCTAATATTGATTATAATGTTATTTAGTACAGCATGTGGTCCCTTTTGGCTTAAAATCTAATTCTCAGGTGATTTTCAGATATAAAAGTCCAAATACTTTATATTGTTTATATTCCAGTAATAGTCTGGAATAATTGTTCCCAATCATATAAAACCAGAATGTTAAAGGTGCAAATATAACACTATAACACTAATCTATTATGAGGCTACGCATTGTTAAGCTATGCTAACCTGAAATGTCATTTGTAGCTACTAAGGATAAAAATCTAACAAAATTATTTTATTCTAACAAAATTATAATAAAAGTCATGCCATGAATAATTTGTGGTGATCAAATCTAGGAGCAGAGAATTTACCAAGAACCTATAAATAGATAATTACATTTTTTTCCTAGAACACTCTAAATCCTGAATAAACCATCTTCCTTAAAGCATCTAAATCTGAACTGCAAAAATAATTATATACAAAATTCCAGCCACATTCATGTATTCAGTATCAATAATTCTTAATTGTGCTGAAATTCTTAACATTCAGAATCAGATATCATGATGCACTGAATCGCTCAATAAAGAATGGGTACTTGGTATAAGAAAAGGTAACTGGTGTGTTGTGTGATCATAAGGAGAAACGGGCGAACCAATTGTACTTGAAGTGTCAAGCAGGAGACTTCATTCTTACGTTAATGAACCAGGGGCCTTTAGACACGGGCGAAAACTCAAAGACTCCCCCTGGATCATCATTCTCCAGTATGACGATCTCCCGGGTGGTGAAACCAGGCTTCAGAATCTGGTTCTCTACATTCGTCCTGCGACAATAAAAACAGCTACAGTTATAGTGACAGGAGTGTAATCTGTTGGTGGAATAATTAAGATAGATTTCTGTACATCCACTAAAATTCCAATAATAATAATGTGTTTACTTGATTTCACATGTGTACAACTTTACAATATAAACATAAGGCTTTGATGTAATACAGGTTATTCGTGAGTGATTCTTCAATTAGGGTAAATTCTCAGGTTATAAGCTGGTAATAACAATTTACTAATAAAACAAATACAAATTATTATGTTGCTACTTTGGCCTTGTCCCCAACCCAGACCTTGCAGCCTCTCTGCTCCAATAAAATTATAAAAAATGATCAACTAATGGAATTTATTATGTATTATATTATGTATTATTTATATATTAGTATCTGTAATCTTACCAACTACCCAACTTATATATAATATTGTATATTCTGAATAAGTTGGATAGTTGGAATTATTACCGACTATTATCATCTCCACCATTACCATCATTACAGTCTATGATTACTGTAAGGATTTTTTTAAGGTACCACTTGTTTGAGTGATATTTTAATGTGTGGAAAAGTGAGTAAATTAATCATGTGTTACTCCTGATTATAGAGTAGATTTATTCATTATACCATTAGGGCAATATTTCTCCAAAAAAGGGTTATTGAATGAGGGTTATGAATTATTTGTATGTGTTTAAAGTGCATCTATTACTAGCTGTTGAGTAGTGTTAGGAAATTCATTGGCCATTATTAAGTCTTTACTTTAAATTAAAAGAAAATACTTGCTTATATATTGTATTTTTTTTAAAGCCCAAAATTCAAGAATCACCTACACGTACGAATCAAAAAGATTCTCATCACCATACCTTTAATACCCCCACATTTAGCTTTGACATATTCATTAATCAGGGATATTATAATAATTGGGAAAGTGTAAAGTGGTTAGCCTGTCTTCTGGGGACAGCACACTATCCTCCCCCCGCCCAGGCAGGGGGTCCTGTGTGTTAACTGAGCTCGGCTTGGGAAGAGCCAACCCTGGAAGCTTCAGATAATTAGTAAAATAGCAGACAAAGGCCAGACAGGCAGCAGCATTCCAAACAAACGCATTCAGAGGATGTGCCGCATGCATACAAACACTGATGGCTTTACAGCAGGGCATAAAGGGAGCGGGTAAATTAGGTGCTAAATGAGAAAAGAAAGCACTAGGCCAGACCCAACTGATTCACTTTACACACGCACAGGCTATTTGCATGCAGGCACGCTGACACACACACACACACACACATGCACACTCACACACACCCTTTCTTTTCATTTCACACACCCAGATGAAAGAGACTTTCCCCCAAATCGAAATGTTAAGGCATGGTCCAAAGTGGTCCATCGCAACAAAGTGTTGATTCACAGCACACAAAAGGGCAGAGCCCCTCCAGTGTACACTCACCCGAAGTACACTACAAAGCGTGCAGTCTCTACCCTGCAGAAGGCGAGAGTGGGAGGCAAGCAGAGGGAGCGTTCCCGTCAGAACTCATGAATACCAGAGGGGTCTTCGCAGAAGAGAGGGCGGATAACGCAGCGCTTAAGTCGCCACATTCAGCTTTTACTGCTACGCTTCTTTTGTTTCTTTTTTTTAGGAGGGGGGGTGGGGTGAGAACCTCCCCCTGTCTCATAAGCAGTCAGTCAAAAGTTTGGATACACATTTCTACATTTTATTCACAGTGAAAACAACAAAAATTAGACTATGTACCTTTTTCCCCCTCATTATTCTCTTTCATTATAATTAAATTTTCACTTTAGAAACCTGGGGTCAGAGTGCAGCGTCAGTCCCATTACAGTAGCCCAGAGTAACACAGAGGGTTAAGTGTCTTTCTCAAGGGCCCAACAGAGGCAGCTTAACAATGCGGGTATCGAACATACAAGCTTGAGATCAATAACTCAGCGTTCTAACCACTGATGAAAGACACTCTAAGTGGAGGTTCTTTCTATGTTAAAAAGGGGCTCCTTAAGGAAACATCAATTTGAAAGGTTCCTTAGGCTATGTTGACATTTCTTTCTTAAATCTGATCTCATTTCCTATTATGAGCCATCACAATTACTGAGGTCATGTTCTTACTAGTTCCCAGAATTCAGAAAGCCTCAGCAGGAGGAAGATCCTTTTTTTCAGATAATGCTCGAGACTCAGACACAGTCTCAAACATCAGGCCTAGGCTAAAAATTCACTTAGTTTAGTTTAGCTTAAGTAATTAACATTTCCCTTTAGATAAAGGTTGAAGAACCAGGGGCTGTCTCGTTTGTGCATGGTGGAGCAGATAGATTGCCAGTGTTTCAGGGTGCTCCCATGTCTATGTTACCTTCTGGCTCTCAACTTCGAATGAGGCTGCTGTAGTCAGATCTGCTGTCATTAGCCACATTCTCTGTAGATTCATAAATTCAAACAGAACTATTCTGCATAGTGGATCAAAAATCCAAAATCCAAAATAGTACATTCCTGATCATTAACTCATGCTGATCTTTCACCTTTCATTTTTTGTTTTGACATCAATTCAAACACGTGAAAAATGCTGAATCAATCGGGAGAGTCCAAGCGCATGACTGGTACTGTACATATCTATAGCAACAAATATGAAGCTAAAGCAACTAAACATCCTATAAAAACTAACCAAAGGTATTCAAATACACAGAACACTTAAACACAGACCAAATACGTATTTACCACAACCAAGAGATAAGAGTGCCCAGCACCTGTCTAGAGTAAGGAGCACTGTCTCGTTGATCTCCGGAACACCATCAGCCATGATGGTGATGCTGATGTTCGCCTCACTCTGCCCTGACAGGAACACTACTGAACCAGAGAACGGTGACAGGTCATCTTTGGTAACATCCACACTGTTCTCGCCGACAGGCCTCACACTCCAGAAGACCACTGCCTGCCCATCTGTCCCATCTCTCCTCAGGGGAAGAATAATCTAAAGGAGTGAGAACATGCTCAAAAACATCAGAAGAGAATGTTTGAAAAATGAAGAATTTACTCCTTTTAGTCCAAATATTTGAAATTAGCCAAGATTACTTTTTTAAATTTGCAGTGGAGCTATGATGCTAATGTAGCTAACAAGGAATAGAAGACCTTGAGCGTCCCTGGGATTGTGGCGCTATATGATTATTGCATTGTTGTTGTTGTTATTATTATTCTTATTATTATAATTGAAAAAACACTAGTAGTTTGACTTGTACCTGCAAAAATGTATAATATAGGCAGATGTGTGATGAATTAGGCATCAATTTTGTGTGACATACTATAATAAAAATAATTATAATAGGCAAAATTAAAAGAAAGCTTCGAACATCACTTTGGTTGTAGGTATTATTTAATTATCATGGATATATTATAATAATCGTGGGATACATTAATCTATTTTTTAGCCATGGATTTATATGACCTTATAGAAACACATGTAAAATCACAATTTAGTCATACATTATGCCGCTATATACATTTTATTACAGTATGGTAGATGTTGTACTAACTGTAATTAAACTAACCAGTAGACTGGATTCATATTTATTCATTCCTATTTTAAGATATTTTAAGAGTGTTCTGTTGGTTTTTTTTTTACCTGTAAACACAATTTTACATTTGTTTTTTTATGTAAATGTAATGTATAGCTTTCGGACTGAGAAGACATAATTGTTATAATATATTCCAGTGTACCCATTGCAGATACAGGTGTTCAATAGCTCACACATTGCTCCTATAGCCTCCTAAATGAAAAGTCTTGCCAAAACAAAGGGGAAACAGTAGAGCAGCCACTCAGGAGCCTATGATAACCATGCCCAATAACAAGCAAGCAATAGTCTAGTGGCTATAAAGCTCAAGCCACGGGCATGATGCAGTACTTTGGAATTAGTGGGAGTGGCATCTGTAATCTAGAACTAATAACCCAGCATCAGTACTAAACCCCATTACTGGTTTTATGGCTGAATGCAATAAGATCCTGCAATGCTTACAAATTTACTGTAAAGCCTTCCCAGAAAGGTAGAAGGGGGAAGATTAATGGCCGTGGTGGAAAATAATTTAGATGAGCATGTGTCTACAAACATATGGACATATCGCATTGGGATTAAAGCACAGCAGATGTGATGTACCACGCTGGTGTTTGACTCCTCAGGTTCCACTGCCACCACCGTCTGGTTGCTGGTGAAGCCGATCTCTCCATTAGCAATGTCAGGCGTGATCAGCAGGGAGACGTTGGTGGCTCCTCCAAAGCGAGGGCTCACTGAGGGAATGGGGGGAGTGATGTTGACCACCTGCAAACTGTCCAGCTGAGGAGAAGACGACACGCACTGTGTAAATAAAGAACTCTGATAACAGACAACACATCTAATACCTGCACCAGCATGTCAGTAATATCTGATAGTATCTTTATATTTTTGACTTTAAGTTATAAAATATTCTCCCATCATCAAATCACCAGCGTCCTCTGATCCAAACAACGAAATTATACCAGTTATTGGACACAAACAGTCAAAATAAAAGTTTAAAACTGTGTGGGCATTTTATTTGTAATTATTAGTTATTTGATTTTATCCTTATTTTGGTAAAGAATTGCTCAACAAAAGCAGTTACCTTCAATGAAATCCCATAAAAATGTATATAAAACAAACTAACTAACAAACAAACCCCCAAACCGACAAAGTACAGAGAAAACCTGGTTGTCTGCTTGTTTTAAGGGGGTTCCCTCGTCAACTGCCAGCCACGTTGCCATTAAAAGACAGGCAGGTTAAGAGTTTACTGTAAAACAATAGGCTAATTAGGCTAAGACTAACTAGGCTAAGACTAGTCCAGATCTTAAATTCTCAATATTAATTTCTCCAAATTCTGTAGTTTCCAAGTCCATACCACTATCACACAAGGCTACCAGCGCTGGGGCAGGGAAGGCTATCATATGCTTCCTTTGAGAGACATGAAGCCAGCCAACTGCTTGTTTTCTAACTGCTGCTAACACAGCATCCTTGGACAGGTGAACACACTGGTGGTAGCTAACACACCACAGGGCTTGCTATCTTCTGAGGGTAGGGGAAGAGGGGAGGCCATAACACCCACCCAGAAAGAGCGAAGCTATTTATGCTCTCTTGACACGGTTTATCAATATATGGTTGTAAAGTATTAGTTACCTCGTGTCCATGGATACACTTCGCTCTTAGAAGGTTAACAAGGTTATTCCCATGATGTGACCTCTCACACACACACACACACACACGTGTGAGTGTGTGTTTATTCTGTATATTGTCTGTTTCCTTGAAGGAGCCCTTGAGCCGTTCCAACTGCGCCAGGCTTTTTTTTTTGTGTGTTTATTTCTCAGCGTTACTTGATGAAGGGGTTATTTGTTTGGGCAGCAACACAAATCCTATGGCAACAACCCAAATCCCTCACATCACCATGGTTCAAGACTGTTAATTGCCAGGCAAGCTGATGGAGAGACTCTTGTACTGAAAGAAGATGAATTGTTAGGACACTCAAGGTTGTCTTCCCAGGTCTGAAGAGAGACCCAAAGAAGACACGACACACAATCAAGGGCCATAAAGAATGACCTTCGTCAAGCAGCATACAGGCCATCAGGTATTCAGACCCAGTTTCACACTCACCGTCATTTAACTGCAATTTAATTTAACTGCATTTCATTGATGTTGTGACAAAATATCAAAATATTCAGATATTGTGTACCACTATATTTAGTTGAACTAGACACTCTTAGAGAGTTTGATGCTGTTGTTAATATGAAAGCTATATATTTATAATATGTCATTTATATTATTATTTTATTTATATGATTTTTGTATTTAAATATTTGACTATTAAATTCCACTTTAAAAAAAATCAATAAAAGGTCTTCACTTTAACAAAATCTCAAAAGTTCATCAAGTTGCTATGGTCTAAATTGATTGACAGCTGTGGCTTGGCAGTCATGGCCACACTACTTGTTGAAAGCACTTATTTACTTGAAAATGTTCATTTAAAAATGAATTAATTGATAATGAAGATGCATTTTATTACATTTAAAGCAAGAAGCCACTCGAGTATGAGCACTGAGCATGATCAGTCTTTCCTGCTGTAAAATCACTTGTCCTTTTCTACTTATCAACACACATTTGGTCTTGTGATTTACGGGATGCCATCAAATGTATAATCCATTATCTGCTTGTTTCAATGCTTCCTGCATGTTTTCAAGTACCTGTATGAGGAAATGGGCTCCGTTCTGCAGGAAGGCGTCATTGCGGATGGGCAGGATGAGCTGGACCTTCGACTGGCCCGAACTGAACAGCACACTGTTGGTGCCGGTGCCGTTCAGCACACCGCCCCGGGCCCTGGTTGGGTCCAGAGGCCCGGCAGGAATGTAGAGGGCTGTAAGAGCCAGACGCACCTCCCCCAGAGTGCCCCCCTCACGCAGGAAGCTAAGGGACAGGAAGCGCACGTCAGGGCGGCTCTGAATGCTCTGGGTCTCATTGGGATGGAAACCGAACCGACCGTAAACGTCATCGCTGTCCTGGATGTAGAACACCATCTGTGGACGAGGGAGAGAATGCTTCAAATGGTTTATCTATAGCGAGCGGACACTGCTCATTAAACCAAAATGTAGTCAGTCAGATAAGATCTAGATTATCTAGCAAGGTAGCTAACAAGACATGTACACTTTTTTAATGAATAGCATCCTCGAGTCAAAAGAACTGCAGACGAATAATACATGGTATACGCTATTAGGGTAATTATGGTAACTGCAGAAGAACAAGTGCCAACCAGAAACCTTACACTATAAGCCACTGGATTTGTATGGTACTGCGGGATCTATAGCTGGTTTAAGCCGGGGCTACACTACCAAATCTTTACACAGACTTTAGCCACGATTCTCAGTTTGTGCTGGTTGGCAGTTGGAGGGAGAATCGAGTATTGCGAGAGCGGCACAGACTCAGACGTGGTTTAGCCTTCTAATCTCAATTCAGACCAGGAGCATAACAAACATATGATTTTTCTGACCCATGTATACTGGTCAACAACTCAATCTGAACAAATCCCGTCAATAGCCAATGAAAACACACAGAAAGTGCAGATTTCAGACGATTATTAGGCAGTGTCTTATTTTAAATTTACGTTCCACCTTAAATGATGCAGCAGCTGAATTCTGATGCTAGTGCATGTCCAATACTGCAGACTCATTTAGGCTGGAACTGAAATGTATATGAGAAGCCAACGTCTATGACATAGCCTCTAATATAGGCTGTGCTATTTACCGTCAACTCCCTCCTCCGTCTGTCTGTACATACAGACCATGCTGTACATACAGACACCAGGCACAGGTGTTTTGTGGTGTGTTTGGTTTAGCAACAGGTTAAAGTTGTGTATGAGTGGAAATATATTTACCATGCCAACATTTACACTTTACTGCTTAATTCATTAATCACAAGCTGTACTAACTACCTCAAGGGGGCGCTATACAGCACTAGAACTGGAACAAACTGGAACTTGCACAATTGTCTGTTCAAATTAACTGAAATCTAAAATCTAAAATTTTCACCATTGTACTGCACAGGTCCAAACTGCAGTTAGCATTTTTCTCCAAGCATGTTACGTATGTTACACATACAATGATGTTATGGTGTATTAGTGACAGTTTAAAAAATAAATACAGGCTCGTTTTAAGTGACGTGGAGGAACCACATGCTAGCTTTTAGCCTCTCAGCGCTGCTAGAGTCCTAACTACTAAACGGGGAACTGGAGATGACTAAAATTCATAGTTTTAAAAACTACATAAGCAAGTCTACACTCACACAAATAAAAGTTGACAAAGAACCTTTACATCAGGAGAAGGTTTTTGGGGTCTTTAAAAGGTTCTTCACACTTACACATCTCTATGACAAACACGGTTCTTCATGAAACCAAAAGTGGTTCTTCTATGGCATCACTCAAAGAACCATTTGTAGCACCTTTATTTTTAAGAGTGTATTTGAGATTATGTGGCTAGGGAGCTTCCATTACTTGTTCGTTACATTAGCATTGTATCTCCAGTGCAAAACTAAAAGAGTATATCCATGTATCCGGCTGCTGGGGTGAGGAAGTACATCACAACTGTGTTCATTTGGAAGCATATAAGCTGGCAATCGCAGCCAGAGCTTCTGCTGTGCCTTCTCCTCCACACAGATACCACGAACGGCCATCTGCATAAAAACTCGAAGCTTGCTAATCTTAGTAATCCTTCCTCTTTCATTAAACCTTACAGACAAAAATAGCATTCACGAGCCACTTTATTACCCCCTCAGTCATTCATCCAGGCGTTATCTGGGCCAGACGAGGGCCTTCCGTCAATATTTTGCTTTGCGATTGCGGGGATGATTTTTCACAGCTAATTTATGGAGTCTTGACGTGTACATGCTGTAAATCCAGTCTTTGCACTGGTGCTGAGTCAAGTCCTGTCAGCCACATGCGTGGCGGCGCTCTGCCAGCTCAGTGGCAGCGAGCTACCGCATTTATGCACTGCTGCAATTTAAGGGCTTTAACGTAAACAAGGGCTGGATCTACCCACTCCTTTCACACATAATCAGGACTTAAACCTGCGACAGACCAGTTCTGAAGAGCGGAACACACACGCTCACACACTGCGCCGCGCTCTTCTGGTGGCTTTACTTTCCGCCACAACCACATGAAGGGAACACCCAGGTGACAACCAGCAGTGCTCTGACGTCCCTGCGCCAAACGGCTCTGCTCAGACCACATCCTCTGCCGTCCAGATGGGCTGTGGGAACGAATTCTGATCCCAAAACAGTTTTTCACAGTCCTATTGACGGGAAATTGCGGGGAAACTGAATCTGGGTCTGTGGGACATGTTCGGCTTCAATAGAGGAGATGCTGACTTGCGTCTTACATGATTTCCTGTTCCCACCCAGGATCAGGCAGGGATACTGTATGTATATACAGTACATATGTGTGCACACATATATATACACACACACACACGCGTGTGCTGTATATATACACATGTCACAACATGTATAATCTGGTCAAACCAACTGGGAGCAGAAGGGCTGTCATTTCACTATAAATTTCATAAAATTGTTATATCTGTCAAGATTTCCTATTAATGTAACAACAAATGTCCCTTTTTATACATAATATTAGTCATACAGTGCTAGAAAACATTTAAGCAATTTTAGATACAATTTAGTACAGTTTGTGCCATTACATAGGTATGTAAACTGCACATGCTAATAGCTATGTTAGCCTTTTACCACCAGTACAAACCTGAAAAAAACTAACTACAGACACCAAACATGTCTTTGTCACAACAGCCTATCATAGATCTGTCTTCTAAATAAAGCTGTTCCACCGAACCAGAGCACAATGATAATGCCATCCCTGCCTACCTCCATTGGTTCGTCCACTTCTGCCCCTCCCAGTACAGAGGCCGGGATCAGTCTGAGCAGGAAGGCCTCTGTCTCTTCAGGGAGACTATCTTGGGTGACGTTTAAGGGCAGAATGGCCGTCATCTGCCCTTCTGTAAACCTCAGAGTTCCCGAGGCTGGAAAGAGATCAGCGGTGACAGGGGTCCGATCTGTGGAGTTCCGTGTTATGGTCCAGTTGACTGAGACAAGACCATGAGTTCCTCCATTTCTTACAATGGTGATGCCTTCAAATCTTCAGAGGAAAAAAAAAAGTAAATAAAGGCCCCATATTCTGCATTTTCATGTGTTATACTATTGTCCTTGGGCATGGTTTTGTGTCCAAAAACAGCTTAAATTCAGTTTTTTTGACTATTTTCCCGCCTCTCTAATATCTTGGGCTATAAACATATGCAAAATGTTAAAGCAGGTGTGTCCCTGAGCAACTCGAATGACAACTAGGACTGACGAAGCTAACATGGTAATAACGCATTAATGCGATCTCTCTTTAACACAGTTAAAACCAAATGCACTGGTACTGCAGGTTATTTTAAACCCTATGAATCACCTGTAGTTCCTAAGCTGGCAAATTTACCGTGCCCCACTCTGGCCTTCAACAGATTCAGATTGTATAGAAGCTCTTTACCCTTGAATGAGGCGGCTTGTTCAAAAAATGAATAAAAATGGGGATGAACAGATGGCTTACTCTGACTTTCACAGAAACAGCTCGGTATTGTTTTGTCCCGTTTGTGAATTTTAGTGATAGATAATCATAACTGGTTTGCGTAACTGTAGCAATTGTAGCAAGTATGTTTGAAAATAGTAACCTAGCTAAAGCAAATTATTGGCCTTGACGATGCTGTCTCTAACGTTATATCATGCTATTTGATCGCACAATATTTGCAAAGGTTTTATGGCCATGAAGATCTAAAAAGAGGTTTGCTAGCGCAGTGGGATTATCTGAATTCATGCATAAATCAAAATGCTATGCTAGGCATTAGCTGGACAAGCTAGTGTTGCTGGAGGAGGCCGGTAGCTGGCTACTACTATTGAGGTAGCAATGTTGGATAAGGCTGGTGTGCTAACACCACAGCAGCAATGCTGGACGAGGTCAGTAGCCGGCATGCTAACATCATGGTAATTAAGTTGGACGAGGCCTGTAGCTGGGATGCTAACACAGTGGTAATGATGTTGGACGAGGCCGGAAGTTGGCATGCTAACATCATGGTAATTAATTTGGACGAGGCCTGTAGCCGGCATGCTAACACAGTGGTAATGATGTTGGACGAGGCCGGAAGTTGGCATGCTAACATCATGGTAATTAATTTGGACGAGGCCTGTAGCCGGCATGCTAACACAGTGGTAATGATATTGGACGAGGCCGGAAGTTGGCATGCTAACATCATGGTAATTAATTTGGACGAGGCCTGTAGCCGGCATGCTAACACAGTGGTAATGATATTGGACGAGGCCGGCGTCTGCATGCTAACACCATGGTAATTAAGTTGGACAAGACCGGACGTCTGCATGCTAACACCATGGTAATTAAGTTGAACGAGGCCGGATGTCTGCATGCTAACACCATGGTAATTAAGTTGGACGAGGCCAGAAGCCGGCATGCTAACACAGTGGTAATGATATTGGACGAGGCCGGACGTCTACATGCTAACACAGTGGTAATGATATTGGACGAGGCCGGACATCTGCATGCTAACACCATGGTAATTAAGTTGGACGAGGCCGGACGTCTGCATGCTAACACCATGGTAATTAAGTTGGACAAGGCCAGAAGGCCAGAAGTCGGCATGTTTACACTGTGGTAATGATGTTGGATGAGGCCGGAAGTTGGCATGTTGACACCGTGGTAATGATACTGGACGAGGCCGGAAGTCGGCATGTTTACACTGTGGTAATGATGTTGGACGAGGCCGGAAGTCGGCATGTTGACACCGTGGTAATGATGTTGGACGAGGCCGGAAGTCGGCATGTTGACACCGTGGTAATGATACTGGACGAGGCCGGAAGTCGGCATGTTTACACTGTGGTAATGATGTTGGACGAGGCCGGAAGTTGGCATGTTGACACCGTGGTAATGATACTGGACGAGGCCGGAAGTCGGCATGTTGACACCGTGGTAATGATACTGGACGAGGCCGGAAGTCGGCATGTTGACACCGTGGTAATGATGTTGGACGAGGCTGGAAGTCGGCATGCTAACACAGTGGTAATGATATTGGACGAGGCCGGAAGTCGGCATGTTGACACCGTGGTAATCATGTTGGCCGAGGCCGGATGTCGGCTTGCTAACACCATGGTAATTAAGTGGGACGAGACCCATAGCCGGCATGCTAACACCATGGTAATTAAGTGTGATGAGACCCGTAGCCGGCATGCTAACACCATGGTAATTAAGTGGGACGAGACCCGTAGCCGGCATGCTAACACAGTGGTAATGATATTGGACGAGGTCGGTAGTCGGCATGCTAACATCATGATAATTAAGTTGGACAAGGCCGGAAGTTGACATGCTAACACCATGGTAACTAAGTGGGACGAGACCCATAGCCAGCATGCTAACACAGTGGTAATGATGTTGGATGAGGCCGAAAGTCGGCATGCTAACATCATGGTAATTAAGTTGGACATATGCAAATGCATCCATGGGTGAGTCCATGATGTCACAACCTAGCTGGATTAGAAATGAGCTGATTCTGAACCCACTCACCTCGCGGTTGTATCCTCATTAATTATAACCGGCTGCGTTGGAGGTGGATTGCTGATGGATAACACTCCATACGGCTTGTCATTCGGCTCAATGGTCACCTGCACGAAGCTGGGAGACGTCAGAACAGCATCACCCAACAGAGTCTCTTCCAGGAGAAGCACCTGAAAGGACTCAGCAATTTCTGGAACTCTGTCGTCAATGATGTTGAAGTGCAGCACTTTTTCATGAACCCCTGGTGGAAAAACCACCATCCTCATAGCCTGGAGGTCCACAAAGTCCTCCAAGAGCGTGGCGCTGGCCGCTCCATTTCCCGTGACTATGGCATAAGCGACAGACACTTCTCTGTCATCCGAGCCAATGAGGAGGCCGTCGTCTGTTCTGCCACGGGTAACGGTCAGGTTAATGATGCCCGTAGTTTCAGGCACAGCCAACGAGGGTTGTGAGAAGCGTACAGGGGCATCGTTACGAGAGATTTTAATCTGCAAGGCGGTTCTGTTTGGGTTCAGTAAGGCACCTCCTGCCACTCCTGTTAACTGCACTGTGAAGATCTCATCATCTTCTGGAACCTGGAATAAAGGAGAAACATCAGGAAGGTTCTTCTTAGTTATAACGGTTATTCAAATATTCAGAAAAGATAAACCGCAGGTAAATGTGCACCAGGGATTGGAGCTATGGGGTGGCAAGTAGGGCTTCTCACTTGGACGCTAGATTTCTGCCTCCTCGAAAAACAATGGGTTCTTCTAACTTCTGACTGAGTTGCAAAACATTTTCCAATCTAACCCTTATAGAACCGTTATGTTTACTAAAGACCCTTTGAAGAACCTGCTTTTTTAAATGGGATGGCACACAGACAGTTGTGGAGCTGGACTAGGCTCTATACATTTCTTCAGTTCACATAACTGACCTTAGAAGAGTGTTTATATTCTCACATGCTTTATGGAATACAGCCTAATGACAGAAAATCAAAATAGTGATGAGCACCTTATCATCTTGAATGAGTACACTGAAGACCACAACGGCTCGGCCAGGAGGAATAGTGAGGTTTCCTCGGTCAGGACTCAAATCTTCACTGGCTGGGTTCGGCCCTCCGAAGATCTGTCAGTTTAAAGCATTCACAACACGGCAGATCAGCAGGACAGTGCAGAGTTAGAATAGAGAAATAAAATCTATGTCTAATTTCAGACATGGCCCAAAACCGAATTTCTAACACTCACCTCGAAATTTACAGTTACGCTTCCATAAGTTCCTTTTTCTCTAATGAGAGTTAGAGGCACATACTGGTTTCTGCCCTTCGGCTCCTCCACTGTGATCAGGCTGGTCTGCAGAAACGAGAATAAGAAAGAATTTTACATTTAATGCTCATCATCGTGTCTCTTTGGTGTACTTCATATGTTTGTGAAGTTGTGTTTGTGTGTTTGTGGACAAACATTTAAATTTAATAGAGTCACAACACAGTGGAAAATCTGGACATTTGAAGCACTTAAAGCTCTGAATAGCTGTCTCACATTGTGTTATTACACTGATTATTTATACATCTACATATTTAGCTGATGCCTGACACACTAGATGTATAATTTTAAAAATGAAGGGACAAGCTTTTGGCCAAAATTTTTTTTTTTAAATACGTTGGTATACATGCAGCAGCCAAAAAACAACTGTTTATTTATCACCAACATCCAATAAGTCGTTACCCCTAATCTATACTATATACCAAATCACTCCATATAACACCATAAAAAAATTCTATGGAATTCCTGATGAATTTGGTCATATTCAGTGCATTCAGTACAATCTCAACAATGCAATAGCTTTTAGTACCCGACAATTGAAGAGATAATCAGATTTTTTACAGCAGCCAAAATTAAACAATGTATTTATTTTGCTTGGATTTACTTGCTAACTCAATAAACTCACTAATTCCTAAAAGTTCCTGATTGAAAAATATAGGGGAGTGGTAGGCAGAGGTCTCCCCAGCATTAGATGGGGCGGCTCCGTTCCCATGACGACATTCAAACTTTCATTGACAAGTTAATCCATTCAGTAAAGGGCTCATGTGTGTATTTTTACTCACCCTAGCAACCCAACAGCCTCCGCAGGCTCCCACCTGAGCGACCCCTCAGCACAGGCATTCTAAACCCCCCACCATCCCACCAGCCTCATTTCCTCCCTCTCCCTCCCCCCGGCGATTTTAATGGCCCTTCAATAAACATGTAGAAATAACTCTGGACAGCAGTCGCCGTGGCAACCCTCTCAGCTGTATCCCAGAACAAATGTCTTCCGCAGCCACAGGGTTTGTTGCTCTGCAGTGGTTTAGGGTGTAGGTACAATGCCAGTCAAAAGTTTGGGGACACCTTACCGCCTCTCATAATTTTCCAAGTAATGTTTGATTTTCATAGAAACTTTTTTAACATAAGGCAGTTATTTTAGTGAGTTCTGTCTGGATACTTTTGAAGCTATTGTTAAAAGCATATCAGCGCTGTTGCACAAAAACCTTGTTTCTCCAAAACAGCAACTTTACAGGAGACGGGAAAAAACAACTTTCTCAATGGAAGTCAATGTAAAAATAATTGATACCAAGTTATTTTGGAGCATTTCTATTAGTCCATTCATCCATTCGAGAGTTTGAAATAGCGTAAAGAACGACTGCCCGATTCACATTGTGTCAAAATGTCAAAAATGTCACAAATTAAGATTTTTAGTTTTAGTTTTTTCATGAAGATATTTTTGAAATATCTTCACAAAAAAGCTGATTCATAGAGATAAGGTGTGTGGGATGTCACATTATTTCCAAGCATCAGTTGTTCCTTTAGTTTTACCATTTTTTTTCAATACAAAAATTACAACAAATTTTCTATTTATAAATCATACATCTCCAATACTATTTAAATATGATTTATAAAGCAAATGGAAATGTTTAGTTTATTATTAAAGGACATGGCAAATGGGCAACTCATTAAATCAATATCTGAAGCTTCTATTCAAATGTAATGTCTCTATTTTTAGTAATAAGTATAAAGTGAATAGTATAACCATATAAACTATAACTTGTTGTTTCTACAATGTTTTAACAGCACTGCGCTGCTGCAAACTGAAACAAGCTAAACCACTTGACCAGCTGTCAGAGGAACAAAGCACATAAGAGCGATCAGTGTCTTACTGAGTTGAAGGATATGATTCCAAAGGCATTGTCGTTGGACAGGATGGTGATGACGGCTGTGTTCGGGGTCCCCACAGTCACACCATTCGAGGAGCTCTGAAATCACAGAAGTGAATTAATGAAGCTGTGCCAGCTGTCAACCCACAAAGCAAAGCCATGGAATAATGATGTGCTTTTTCAAGCAGCAAAACTATGATTCATTAAAAAACATGACACATTTCATAAGACAGTGGCTGAGTCACTATTTTGCTTTTGCTCAATTTTTTGGTACTTTTCTATTTGTACTGTTT